>NC_133798.1:21242608-21542608 GCF_043250625.1 Sebastes fasciatus | reverse complement strand
AGCGGAGCACCAGGGGGCAAGGACGGGTGATGTGGGGATCGATGGTGCTTAAGGTGTGGGGGTGACAAGGACAGGTGCAGGGGAGTGCCGTACCACGGTCCATTAGAGACGGAGACTCCCTGCTGAGAGGCGACAGCATGATAAACAGCTCCAGCTCTGATAATAGTGCAGCTGATCAATAGCCTGTCCGCCCGCTGTCCCTAAGGGACGTGCCCGAGCAGCAGCCACGACAGCTGACCCCCAGGTCGTGTGCGTGTGTGTGTGTGTGTGTGTGTGTGTGTGTGCGTGTGTGTGCGTGTGTGTGCGTGTGTGTGCGTGTGTGTGCGTGCGTGTGTGTGTGTGTGTGTGTGTGTGTGTGTCTGTGTGTGTCTGTGTGTATGCGTGTGTGTGTGTGTGTGCGTGTGTGTGTGTGTGTGTGTGTGTGTGTGTGTGTGTGTGTGTGTGAGGGCGGGGGAGGGTGGTTTGGTATAAAACTATCACTGAATCAGATGGAGCATCACTTTGCCCTTTTGACCTTTCTGCCTAACCTTATCTTCATAGAGTAATAGAATCAACCAAGCATATCCAATTAGTATCTGCATGTCCTTCACTTAAGCTCTAATGGTTTATTCATAGTAGTACATAGGAGACATTCTCACATCCTCCCCTGTCATTCTCACTGAGAGTACTTTCTCCCAGCTGCCTCTGTCCTGCTCTCCTCTACCCTGTGGAGAATTCATCCCAGTGAGTGTACGGATGGATGATTGTTACCTAAGTCCATCAATGAATCTGCAAATTATTCTAATTATTGATTAATTGTGTCATGTTTTAAGCAACAATGCCAAACATTATCTAGTTATATCTAATTACAACTTCTCAAACGTGAGGTTTTGCTGCTTGTTTTTGTCTTTTGTGATAGTGAATTAAATATCTTTGGGTTTTGGACTGTTGGTCGGATAAAATCACAAATTTGAAGATGCATTTTGTGTTTTGGGAAATTGTAATGGGGATTTTTTTGTTCTATTTTCTGACATTTTATTGACAAAAAGACAATAATCATCATATCAATTGATAATGAAAATAATCGTTAGTTGCAGCCCTAATTAGAACTGATACATGTAGAGAAACTGATGCAAATTTCTACAGTAATGGAAAGCAAGTTCAATGTACTGTACTGAAGTAAATTTTTTAGCGATTTGTTCTTACCTCCATTTCCATTTACTTTTTACTCCACAGCATTTATTTGACAGCTATATGTGTTACTTTGCAGATTCCACATAAAAATCACATGATCAGTTTCTAAAATATGATGCATTGATAAAGATTTAACAACCCAATACGGCATAAAGTAATTAAGATTAGCTCCACCTCAACCAGATACAGCCCTTAAAATGGTGTTTACACATTAATGCTTCATTAATATTATATATGATCACTGAAAGTGGACTTTCTGCTCATAATACTTCTGTTTTACTTTACAAAAATACTTTTGTAGCATTTTTTTTAAGTAAAACACCTGAATCATTCACCCACCACTGATTGTCTTTATAATTTAAAGGTTCTCTATTCGATATTCAGAGCATTGATATAGCAGCAAACAACTATTTGCTATGTAAAGAGGAGTAATATCTACCTGAGCAGAGAATGAAGTCGCGCTCCCTCTCTGTGTGTTGTAAACTGCGTTTTTCCATGCTTTGTTGACATAGCCGGGTCGGCCGCGCATGCCTTTTAGTGCATGTGAGCGTGCCCCACTGGCTAGCTCATGGCTGCCACTCTGCACTCCTCTTATACGAAGGTTACAGCTGATACCGGCAGCGTCGTGGGAGCATAAACACTGTTAGCTCTGTCAGCAGTGTTGCCATTGTTTTCACTGTTAGCGCTTTTAGCACCGTTAGTTACAGCCATCGCCATGTCGAGAGCCGTTGAGAGGCAATAGATATGCTCTCAATTTCAGTTTTAGCACCTTTAACAAAATATTGTCACTCATACTGTCCAGTAAAAGTGATTTGGGTTGTATTAACTGTTAAGCAGTAGTTGTTTGAGCGTCCTCGCTGTGACTCTGAGGGAATATGAGGGATTAGTCCCTCAGTGGGATTACAGAAAAAACATCAGAGACTGGAGCAGTGGGACTGGGTACACTGGGTGTCTGACAACCTTTGACCTATTGTGGTTGAAATACACTGAAACACTGATCTGAACCAAGATTTTCAAATCAAAGGAGCTATGTGTCGTAGTGGCCTTAGAGTGAAATATGAAAATGTCTCCGTCTGTTGTACAGAAACACAATTAGTATATCCATTTTTATATTCATTACGTTTGTTAGAGTACAAATACATTCATTTTGCTAGTTTGTCAGGACTGCCTAATTAATTTAATTGCCACAAAAGAACCTAAACTCATTAAAAAACTGCACATTTTTTGGATAAAAGCGAGTATTTGAAAGTAGAAAGAAGAGGAAGCAATAGTGTTTCAGCAAGTGGTTGCAGCACTACATCAGTAGGTGGATGTGGAAACACAACATGAGCTGAGACACACACGCACACACGCAGATACACACACTGTAGTGTTGTCACTCACTGAGTCAAGACCACATGTGTGCTCTGAAGTCCTTTCCTCTTAACGTGCCTGCGTTATCTCACAGCTACAGTTGTGGCTTCAATGGCGGTGAGACATCCTGACTTGGAAAGTGAGACTCCATATCTTGAGCAACCCCACAAGCCATAAACCACAGGCAGCAGCTTCTGCAGCCCAGCTTGCTGTGACTTCAAACACTAACAAGCTGGAATAACATTTTGCTTGGGGTGGCTTCCCTTGACGGCTCCCAGCTGCTGGCAAGCTGATGGAAGGAAGACAAGATTTATTACAGGCCTTGTCGCATTTGGATAAAACCTAACCACATCGTATAGAAACTGTGGGATCACAGAATGTGTCATTACTGCTTTTTTTCTCTGTAGATCAGCGCGAGATCCGGGGTGGAATCAATCCCTTGGAAAATCAATTTCCATGTCTGAGCTAGTTGCGTCCTGCTGTCGGTGGTTCTTCTTGAAAGCTGTGTGTGGAATTAAATTGACATTTGAGGCTGATGGTGAATTGCTTTAAAACCTGCTTCAATTTAAATGATACCACAAAGCCAGAATGAAATGCTTTACTGTTAAAAAATTCAAAAGCTAAAACGCACTGTGAGATAAACTTCCATCCTACATAGTTTCCGCTCTTAGGGTTTGTTAAGATCTGTTTTACACTGTCGGATGTCGTGCTATTTCATAACAGGAAGCGCGAGGTGATGACGAACCGACGATCTGACCCAAAAACACCCTCTCTGTGGGACTACAGATGGGATGACAAAGTGCAGATACGTGGGAGTCTGGATTTGAAAAAATGTATACGTAATGGCCCGGGGGACATCGGCAAACTGTCTCGGCTGAATCACCCTCTCAGGAATGAATGTTAAATACACAAAAAAGATCCCTACTGTAACTCAACAGGCCTGAACACATCGTGCTGTCACAGTTCACAGTGTTACTTCATACCTACAAGGAAGTGAAGACACAAGTGAGCAACGCATGTTTCACCACCAGAAAAACAAGAAGTGGGTTGAAAGTATATGAGGAGCTTTTCAGTTACAAGAGCAGCTTGTGAGCTGTCATCGCTGCTGTTGAAAGGTCAAGTAGTGTGTGTGTGTGGCTGTGTGTGTGTGTGTGTACTGTGTCTGCATATGGTAGGACATCAGCTCTGCTCGGCTGCAAACACTCCAGCAGAGCAAATCTATTGCAGATGCACCAACAGACAAACGTCTCAGGGCTGGGAGATGATCTGACACTCTAACCCTGCCTCCATATTGTTTTCTACACGTAATCTGTTTTACCTTCTCTCACCCCGACTTCAATGTGTAATTCAATACAGCAGTGGATCAAATTACGTTAGAGGCCGTAGCTGCACATGTGTAGATTAAAACGCCACGCCGGCTTCTTTCGATTTTAATGAAATTATAATTGGGCGGTTTGTTTAAAACGCATCAACAGGAGTTGATTGTTGCAGGATGCGTGCTGTTTATCCTCCTGTGAAATGGAGATGAGAGGACGCTATAGGACCACCCACCTCGGCTTGAATACGAGGCCGCGGCCGCAAAGCAACGAGCCCTCTCTAACCAGATAAATCTCTTGCTTTCATGAACCACATGAGAAGGGTTTACATCTGCAGAACATTTCAGCCGACGTTTGGACTCAGCACAGCTTACAATTTAAACATCAGAGAGCTGTGAAGAGGTGGAAATTAGGGATTTGGGGTCTGTGTGATGGAAAGTTGTGTGGTTGCGCAAAACAGGATGAGTGAAGGACGGTTATTCATGTGAGCCGGGCGGATTAAACAGGACACCTGTCTGTCTTCTGTCTGTCTGCATCACTGTGCAACTATTAACATCCCTGAAGACAAGTTGTAATGAATGATCTTAGACAGAGCTTGTCTTTGTCATCAATAACACAAACCTATGCAGAGTGTGTGGGGGTGAATCCTCTCAGACAGACTAAATGAAGTTAAGAAAAAGGAGTTCATGTTTTTTCTTTCCACATTATTTTGATTCATAACTGCAAGTCAGGCTGCACTGCACTAAAAATAACAAAGCAGCGCTCGCGGGTCTGTGATTGTATTGATTTTGATAGCCGGCCCGAGTGTTTGTGTGGCTCGGGGCGTATTTTATCGAGAGCAGTAAAATAACAAAGGAGATGGGCTGGAAGTTCTCTATGTATACCAATCAGAATTTATAAATTGCTCCATTACCTTTATTTCCCTTGGTTACTCTGGGAACATTAGCAATTATTCTCTCATGGGCTTGGCTCATAAAACTAATAATCTGGTGATTTAGTGCCTCGTGGCACGGTGCACCCAGCATAGCCCACTCTAATCCATTCATCTTGCCACCTATTAGTTTTATTTTGGAGGGACAAATTGCTTTCCAAGAGAAAATGGGTCAATAGGTGTCCTCTATTAGAAATTGCTAACAATGTAATGTTTTTTTCTTCTGTGCATATGTGTTTGCTAGAGTGGTGCAGGCTGATTATCATTCCATTTGCATACTGGGAGGTTGCCTCAATTATCTTTCTTGGGCTGCATGACAAATTGCAAATAGCCAAGGTTATATATGCAATACTTAATTTATTCTGTATTTGCTTCTGTGCAAGTGTGTGTGTCTGCATGAGTGTGCATGCTTGTATGTGAACATCTACGTGTGCTGCAAAATGAAGTCAACATTGTTCTATTTCAGTTTTTTTTTTTTCTCTTTCGGTGTGTGATCATGGAGATGGATGTCAGGGGCCTGTGAGCCGAGAGGACTTCTGCTGCATGGTGGCTCCATCCCACTGTTCCATTAGCGGCTCCCCAGGGAGAGAAAGACCTGGGATCTGGAGAGACAGACCCAGATTAGCTCATAAATCACCGCCCTGGGGACTGAGGCAAAACAGTGACATCATCACTCTGAGACTCTTCTTGTCCTGTGATCCGGCTGACGGTGCAGTCCAGCAACGGTCGCTCTCAGCTGATATGAGCTGGCAGCAGACTGCGTTACAACACATTCCTCCCAAAACTGCCAGGGTGAGTTGACGTCTGTATCACGTTACTGAGTTTGTCATTTCAGTGACTTAATCTGTTTATTTTTTTATTATTCCATGTAGAAATAAACCAGCCATACATACAAGTATGCATTAAAAAACATTAGATATGCCTGATTTTGATTGATAGTATCACACAAGCGTTAGTTCTCATGCTGTCACAGAACAAATCCTGCAGTGTTTCTGCCGCTGCTCGGTGGCCGCCGCTGGCTGTGAAGTAGCTGTTTGTGAGGCCCAGTGTGTAGCCGGGTCTGTAATAAGGCCTGTGGACGCCTCCCTCCCTCCCACATACACACACTCAGAGGTCTGTGGTCACACAGCTGGCCCCGTCTGGCCAACCACTCCAACCTCACCACTTCCCCTCTCTGGGTGGGATGACAGACGCAGGGAGCAGGGAGAGAAGTAGGAAAGAGGGACGGCCTCCCATTGGCCGCTCCCCAGATGTGGCCTGTCTGTCTCTCTGGCTGGAATGTGCTGTACATACATGAGACGGACAGAGAGACATTTAGACAAACAGAGAGGGTGTGTTTATGTATCCTAAAATGAACCTCTGACAGTCACATGGCACCTTTGTGGCCCCTGGACTGCAGGGGGCCCGCCCCGCGTCAGCTGGTTAGTCCTCCTCCTGTCAGGACACACACAGCTGTAATACAGACGTTTATCCAAAGTGAGGCACACTGTCCACTAATATCACTATCACTGCACACAGTATGCAGCTGACGGTGAAAACAAATGCTACGGGGTGAACGTTTTGGACTAAATGGAAGTTGACAGTTTTAATTCCGGTTCCTTTGGGGACTCACTTTAACTGGCTGAGAGGAGCCGTCTCCCACAGTACACTCCGGTCCTGCTTTGTTAGTCCATGAAGGGTGGAGGGGATGCATTTGTCGCATGAGGGGAGTCATCACGGTCCCCCGGCGGCCGGCCTCTGTCCCCAGCAGGCTCTGCTGATGTAATCTGCCAGACTAAAACTTACATTTACACAGGATCCACCGATGAGATAAGAGGCCCCAAGGCTGGCTTATCTGCCGCTATCAGAGGAGAGGAGCCGAGCCAACTTTCCTTCTCCTTCTCCCCCCTGTGTCCTACAGCCCTGTTGCTCTGTCAGACTGCAGCAGATTTGTGTAATGACATCAGAGGGAGACTGAGGCCTGGCGACAGTGGCCCAAAGGCGCCCGAATCGTAAACCTAATTGGTGGCTGTCGCAAGTTAACTACATAGCAAATTTCCACATTCTCCCTGCGCTGCTTTAGTATTTGAACGGCTGTGATCTGGGAATAGTGACTTTAAACAGCTTGTGCCATTTGTAAGCAGCTTCTGTATATATGGGGGAGGTTGCATGTTGTGCAGAGGTATTTATATGTATTTCAGCACAAGAATGTTGCTATACGTTTATTTCTTCATCAGTACGATGTATAGCCTTTGCTCAGCTTGTTTCATGGTTAACTTTTCCTTGTAGTGAAGTTTGGGCAACATGAGGAAAGGTAACAAGGACATAATGAGGGAAATGATGTGCACATTTATGAAGGATCTTTGGCTCCTTTGCCTGAGGAGCCATTATAATGATGTGTAGGCCGCCTTGGTTACACAGCCATAGTCGTTGCACGCAACCACAGTACCTCTGCCGGAGGCACCCACCACGCCACCACATTCAAAAATACTGTGTTTGGCCCAGCCAATCGGCTGGCTCCACGGCCCAGGGTTAAGCGGCTTCCCGACCTCAAAGCAAGGGGTCAGTGTGGAGGAAAAACATCACACAAGAGCCACAATTGCAGCCCTCAAACATGAAAAGTCTCTTTTTATTTTTGACAGGCTTCCCACTTTTAATGGCCGGGTCTACGTGCTGCATAAACAAACAGTGAGGCTCGGTCTGTGCAGGCAGCCAGCAGCGGTGGCTTTGGTGGTGAGCTGGATTACAGGCTACGATGGAGCTGTGGTTACGATGGCACACACTGAGCTCCACTCAGACTGTGACAGTCAATCGAGCTCTCTCCCACTTTCTAACAGCTCAGTGGTGACTGCAACATTTCCAGATGTCAGAGCTGTGGCTTCTACAGGAGCCAATCCACACTGGAGGCTCAGTTAGGTGTAAAATATTTCCCGCATCTGCTGTTTAATATAAACTCAGTTGACTTTATTTCTTTAGGCACTTGATAGACTGCTGTGTGTGAGTGTGTGAGAGAGAGAGAGTGTGTGAGTGTGTGTGTGTATATATACAGTATATATGTTTAAATCCTACACCTCATATCACTATTTTCTTCCTATAGGAGTAGATATATTGTTAATCTTAAAAGAAAGCAGCCTCTGTTTTTGAGTAAGTCAGCTTTAAAGAGGATTTGTATCACGGTATAAACTTTAAATGCAAAGTCAGGAGTTCCCTGTATACAAAGAAGTTATATCTAATCCCCCTCGTCACATATAGCTCCTGTGTGTGTGTGTGTGTTTGTTTGTGTGCTGCTGCCACCGCTCTGATGGATCTGCCTGTTTTCTCCTCCCATTCCTGCTGCAGCGCCTCCTCTTTCCAACACTGCTAATGACAGTAAGTTTAATTAGTGCCAGCAGATCCCCCCACTAACTGTAACTTCATTAACCGCTGTCAACAGGCCAAGCAACGTTACACATAAACACAGCTCATTATGACTCGGCCCTATCTTTTGTCTCCTCCCTGCTCCAGAATCCCACACTATTTATCTCTCTCTCTCGCTACATATACATATATAAATCTCACACCATAATGAGGGTCCTCCAGTTGGGATGGATGGGAAACGGTAAGGTCATTTTTCACTCCCTGCACAGACTGTGGAGCAGCAAAAGCATGCAAAACCCAGGCTTTTGTTTTAGCTTCCCATTAAAAGGTGGAAACAGCTCACAGCTGTGATGTGGCATGTAGAAAATTTGGCGCTTATTATCCAAACAGTAGATGTGATGGTTCATATCAAATGAGTCCTAATCATGAGACAGTAAATTAGAGTCAATCAGGCTGTTGAATACAAGGTGGAAACCCATGTGAAATCCATCACATATTGATTTATCCTCTGACCCATAAATCTAAAACATATCACTTTTAACTTCACATCAAACTGCATTGATTGACTCCTGCACGATCTTTAGCAACAAGATCAATTCTCTCTAATAAGGATCTGTGATGTTCAGCGTAGGTTTGGTTCTGGCAATGTGTTCGTAACATTGTGCCAGTAAATCCAACCTTAGCCCACAGAGTAGTGATTTATAGACTGCAGAGGGTGAGCTTTCATGACTTCATTTTCTCTTCTGGAGAGCTGGGTGTATGACATGTAAATGTGTTCATTTGTCTGGTCAATTATCCGCCATCCGTACTCTGTTTGGCTGACGTTGTGCAGTGTTTCAGCGCTGTTTGGCTGCAGATAGAGAGATAACCCCGAGCCTTGTTAGATTCCTGACAGGCGCGGCTTGTCAGTCTGTGGTTCTGAAACCTCCCTAATCAAAAAATCTCTTGGAGCGAGCCGGTGGATTCTGCAGGGGTGAGCGTCATCAAAGCCTTTCATGTTCCCTGGCTAAAGAGAGAGAGGGAGAGAGAGAGAGAGGGAAGGGGAGAAAGCTTTAGCAGGTACACTGTGCTCTTTGTTTACCCTTTCTCTTACCAATCTGGTGCACAGATGGCCAACAATTATTTCTCTGTGTGCGCATTGCCGCTGGCGAGCCACCAGCTTTTCAGAGATTGGTGTAATCCTTTATTATTTATGATTGTCTGGGATTTTTGGATCAAGATTGAACACAATCTGTTGAATAACCGGGAGGAGCGGGAAGCAGCAGAGTAGAATGAAATGCAAACAAAGAGAGAGTGGAAATGGAGAAGTCGGGGCATCCATAATGAAGATGTGATGCTCACTGTTAGTAGAGCTGCTCCTGAATCCAGCACACTTTAATCCCATTAACACTGACTAAATATACCATTTGTTTTAAGCTTGCCAGTGGTGGTGTTTATGCTAATAGCCTGGTCGCTCCGGGCGATTTCAGAAGACTTTTGGAGGGCACTGGCTAATAATTAGATTTAATAAGGAAGTCAATTTCTATCCTCATTTGAAATAAAAATAAGAGGCTTAGCCTCTCATAGGACAGGCATTAATTTGTTGATTTGCTCTCTCTTTCTCTCTCAGGGCTTCTGGCTCCATAATTCTTTAACCCGTTTGTGTCCTTGTTTAGGAAACAAGAATACACTGATAGCCACATCCTATCCTATACGATCAATCACTCTGATCATACGTAAATAATCTACTGAACCCCAAACTACTAAGGCTGCTGAACGCGGAACAGTGGTGGAACGTAACTTAGTACATTTACTCACAATAATAAAGTACAAACTCTGCTACTTTATACTTTTTACTCCACTACATTTGTGTGTCAGCTGTTGATACTTTGCCAAGTAAGATTTTACACACAAACCAAATGATCAGTTTATAAGATATAATGTATTACAACGGATTACACAACCAAACGGTATTTAAAATAGACCAACTGCAACAGTAAAATGCTGCTTTAATGTTTATACAGTAATAAGTATCAGCAATATTAATCCAATAGTATAATGTATAATAGTATGACACTCAAAGAGGCATTGAGCAATTTTACTTTTGATACTTCAAGTAAGTTTTGTTTATAATACTTACTTTTATTTGTGTAACATTTTCAATGTAGGACTTTTACTTGCAATGTATTTTTCAGTGTAGTGTTGATTGTTGTTGTACAGTGGTGGAAGAGTTCACATCCTTTTTTAAAAGTAAAAGTACCAACACAAAAATGTGAAAATACTACTACTACTCTATTAAAACTAAAAGTCCTGCATTCAAAATCCTACTTAAGTACAAGTACAGAAGTATTATCAGCTAAATGTACTGCAAAGTATGAAAGTAAAAGTACTTGTTCTGCAGAAAAATGGCACCTGTGACTCATATTTTTATATATGATATTATTATGTCATGTATTATGACATCAATGCAATGATTTTAACTACTTTAAATACAGTTTGGTAGTTTAGGCCAGTGGTTCCCAACCTAGGGGTCAGGCCCCTTCAAAGGGTCACACAATAAATCTGAGGGGCCATGAGGTGACTAATAGGGGAGGAAAGAAGAAAGTTATAATGTACAAAACTGTATTCATTTTTTTTGTGTTTGTACTGAATAGTTAGATAATATTAGATTATTTTACTTCTTTAGGCCTCAAACAGTTATTCACATGCAGCCAGCATGAAACCACGTGAAACGTTTAGAGGCGAATTGTCTATTTGGTTGAACTGCTAACAACTCACAACCATCTGAAACATGACGAGGAGCCCCAACTACTCTCTGCTTTTTTTGTAAGGACTTTAAGCTGTCAAATAAATGTAGTGGAGTATAAGTAGAAAGTAGCATAAAACGCATCAAGTAAGTAACTCAAACTGTATTGTATGTACTTAGTTACCTTTCACTCCTGTTTAAGTGAAGGTGAAGTGATGTGTTGTGGTGTAGATGTGGAGCTGATACACACTCCAGTAGGTGCTGCTGCTCTGACCTGTCCTGTACAGCAGAGCTCATCATCCTGGTCGACTGCTGGGCTCATGAGCGGGGGTTCCAGCTGGAGGAGCTCTCTGATCTGCTGTCAGACGGCGGGCTCACTCTCCGCTGCCCTGATAACTTCCTCAGCTCTCTATTATTCTCCTCTACCCAGTCAAGCTTTTTTTTTTTTCCTCCCCATCCCCATCCCCTCTGCTCTGTCTCTCCTTTTCAACTTAATAATGGAATCAAGTACCCCTCCAGAGCAAGCAGCAATGCTGGCTGCTGGTTGAAGGAATCATTTTCGGCGAGCATGTGTCAGTCAGCAGGTATAGGAGCACTTGTGGAGTCAATTTGGCATGGAGGAGTGGAGCTATATTACTGTGTGCCAGGGAATATGAAATGCTCCTCGGTGAGGCAGAAGTGGTAAAATGCAGCATATAAGGAGATATTTCTGAGATACTACAGCTCATATTGTCATTATGGAGGTAGTTAAAGAGCTCTGCTTACCATTCATTACACTCGGTGATAAATTCATCTCAGCATTGACCTCTACAAGGTTGCTTCTTCTCACCGCTGAGCTTTTTTCTCTGCCGTATGCGGCTCCCTCTCTGTTTGATGTAAGGGAATATAATGTTCGCCCTCATGAGACACTCAGCCTAACAATTCACAGACTCTGACCTCAGTAGCAATTGCACTTTTCCTGCATGGGCTGTTACCTTGACAACATATTTTCTTTTCGAGGCAGTCATGTGAAGTCATTCCCATGCCATGTGAATGTAATCATGCACCATAACTGAATTTAGGCCTAAAGAATCTTTTTAATCACATTAGCCATTTTAGCAAACTGGATTAGAGTAACACAATCTTTGCTGAGCAGCTCAAGGTCTTCTCAATCAACTGGTACCGCTTGATCCTCTGATCAGTTTAATCTTGGGTCTTTCATAGCGTTTGTGTCCAGCAGGAGTCTGGAATAATTCAGTGCACTTACTAGCTGTAATCTGCAGTTTGTTGTCAAAGCAGAAATGATGCAGCTATGCATTTCCTGAGCTGAGGGTCTGTTGAACAAGCTCTCTCACCATACAGCAATTCGGATTCTTGATTATGCCGTGTAGAAGGGTGTGAGTGAAATATGAAGTTTAGAAGGGCTACTGCGCGCCACCATCACCTCTCTGAAAGAACGCTGCTGAATTTAAGTGGATAAGAATATAACTGGCAGCCCTCCAGCTCTGCTGTGTGGTGGTGGACACAGAACAATAACAACATAGCAGGACAACAACTCTGTGTACAAGGATGAGGCGGTGTGAGGAGGAAGAGGTGTTCATGTATCAGCTGCGTTGAGTCCTGCTGGTTCAGCACTCAGACGTGTTACAGATTGAACACGGAGCTTCTGAGGCTTCCTGTGTTTTAATTTGTATCAGCAGCATATTTTTACCTGTATGGAATCAGTGTGCTGAATTAACACACCGTATTTATATGAATAAACTGTAACTGAAAGACGGAGGACGTCATGGCTACTTGTAACATGGCAACCCGATCTCACGGGAAGGCGTATAAATACCACAACATTACACGGACATTCCGCGTGTCATGAGTACACATTTTCGCATTTTCGCATCTCATTTGTACGCCACGCAACTAAATTATGGTAATGTCTGTAGTTAGGTTCAGGCAACAAGACTACTAAGTTAGGTTTAGGAAAAACATCATGGTTGGGCTTAAAATAAGCATTTAAACTAAGTGAAATACATACAGAAACAACCTAACACAACTGCGGAAAACACGTCACAAACCAAAACCAAGGACCAAACAAAAGACCGGTCTCGAACACCGTTCTCCTGGTTAAAAGTCCTGTGTTTTTTGGACCCATCCACTTCTCCTCCCACCCACCGTAAGTGGTCTTTCTCGCTTTTTATACTACGTCACTAACCGTTTATACGTGGATGAGTTTACATTGCAGTCAGTACAGGATAATGACATGTGGGAATCAAGAAAGGCGTACTTATTGCATGTTGAACGCCTTGCGCATTATTGTGTTATTCATACCTGAACATGGACAGATTAACAAACACAGACAATAAATACTCAAGACAGTTTTATAGTCACACTGAGCCTATTTTAACTTTTTGGATGTTAATAATGTTCTGCACTTTGGTATGTTTAGTAAGTATGTTAGCATGTTAAAGCACTGACTGAGGTGTTTTTCCACAAACCAAAAGATGTTTTCTTTGAATAAATTTGAATGTGAAAGATTTCACTCCAAAACTTGAAGCTTGCATCATCGAGAGCCACAAAGCAGAAGAGTCTTGGGAAATATTAACACATAATAATCTTGGCAGATGAACTAAGAGTACATACGCTTTTTAGTAATCATTTTCTAGACTCTATGCAATGTGTCTAATTTTAGCGTGTGATCTTACTGGCAGAATGCAATTAACTTTGAATCGTAAGCGTGACTTGCAACAGGAACATGGGATATGTTGTCGAAAGTAAAACCCTTCCAACTATAAAATATTTTGGCACATTTTTTAGACATTTGAGACGGACCGTTTTCTGCTATGGCAAAGAAACTGTTGTGAAGCTGATCCTCGTTATAGGTCGCTATAAGCCCCATAGATGTGGGTCAATAGGGGCCCACTGCACCCACAAGTAGGTTTTATCATCTATTCACATGGATCGCCGAAAGAAAGTATAAAAGAACATGACAGCAACCTCTAGTAGTAAATATGTTAAGAGCAAAAAAGGAAGTGAGGCGCTGTAGTATAGACAGCATGAAGCGAGGGCGATGGATGGTTTTCACCCAGGAGACTAGAGTTTGTATCCGTGTGAAACCAAGAATGTGTAGTTGTCTTTGTGTTCACAAGCGTTAAGTTTCACTTTCACATTTTGAAATGTCGTTATTTTAAGCTAAAACATGTTTTTCCCTAAACTTAAAATATTTTTGTTGCCTAAACCTAAAGAAGTTGTAGTTTTGTTGCCTAAACCTAAAGAAGTTGTAGTTTTGTTGCTTAAACCTAAAGAAGTTGTAGTTTTGTTGCCTAAACCTAAAGAAGGGTTTTTTGTTTGTGTTCAAAACGTGACATTTCATTCAGTTCATTCACTTTTACAACATAGTAGGCGTAGTAGGCCCCTACTGACCCACATCTATGGTGCTTATAGCGACTGATAACACCTATTTAATGGCCTGATAACAGTTGAATACGGTGGATCCACCAGGAAAGAGTTTGAGAAATTGAGAAAAGTGGATTAGTAAGTAACTGTTTTTGTTTCCAGAAAGTTAACATTTTAATTAGAACCATTAGCCTATGTTCACCTAGAGTTTTTCCTTGATCTTAAAGGGAAATCCCACACACATTTAGAAAACTCAATTAATGTCTGTCCTTCTGTTTATCAGTGAGGGGCGGTTGATAGCAGAGAATTTGAATTTAACTGGCTTAATGTCCTCCTCAGCCGAGGGCTAAATACAGCTGCATATTCTTGCCAAAGACCTCATCTTGTTGTTTTGAGACGCTCTTCTTGTCTGCATTTTTCTGCTTTGATAAGGACTTTCATCCTGTTTTCATTGATTACCGCCTGATGACTCATCCTGATAATACAGTACAGGCAATTCATCTCTCCACCACACACTGTAGCCCTTTGTTGCATGGAATGTGTGTGTGTGCGTGTTTCTGCCTCCTGCCTGTGAATGACGTGGCTGCGACACACAGCATGTGTGTGTGTTTGTTTGTGAATGTGCAGTATGTCTGTGTGTGCATCTCCATGTAAACAGCATGCCAGTACCCTGAAGAAGTGTAAGTTGCTGCACTACAGACCCAGCCCTTTGCAGTAAAACAGGGCCCTCATTTTCTGCTTCGTGAACAGGAAAGTGAGCTTGCACGAGAGAGAGAAATGGCCAAGTGGTTTATTAACTGCAAGTCACATTAATGAGCCAATACTGTGTAATCTCCAAATACATCCAATAGAGGTTGATGATTAATAGTTGCACCATATCGTTGATCTTTGCCTCGTTCTGCAGCTGCAAAACCAGTGAATTCAAACTGTAGTGGACCTATTTTTCCACAGAAATACATACATACATACATACAAATACATGCAGTTATAGCTACCTTTGAACAATAAGGCCCGCAGTAATTGTTATATGGAAGAAGTTAAATATTTGCTCACTAGCTGCGTGGAAAGTGAGCGGCTCCTCAGTTCAAAGTGGAGCAGGAGTGAGGACAATCCCTGCTCTGTCAAGAATTAGAGCCACCTCTGCAAATAGGCCAGTGTGTAATGCCTGAGGGTGGGAGTTTCACCGAGGCTGGGGTTTCCGTGTAAATAAACAGCGTGGGGGTCTCAGTGGGCGGAGGGAGGGCCCCCCTCTCCCTGGGGTTTGGCCCGGCCTTTTGTTGCCTTTAATCCAAGCACTCTCTATTGAAAAGCATGAGGGGGTGCCTGGCTGAGATTAGCCTGCTGGCTCTTGTGTGTGCTTGAGTTTCTCACAGACTGCCTCCATACTTTTGGAAATAACACAGTTATCCCACATCCTCAAGGTGGCTGACAAGAATGACAAGTGAGACCACTGCTGGGCAATCTCAGACCTTAACATGACAAAATGACCTTAGCGTTCCCAAAAAGATATTGTGTGAAACACGGCTGGTTGTTTAGCATTTAGTCACTTTATACAGCAGACCATACGTATATCATTAAACCTGCAGTAGGCAGAATATTTTTGGCATCATTGGGCAAAAATTCCATAAAAATCTTTCAGCATATTGTAATTCAAGTGTTCTGAGAGAAAACTAGACTTCTGCACCTCCTCATGGCTCTGTTTTCAGGCTTTAAATAATTTAGCCATTGACGGGAGACTTTGGCCAATCACAGGTCATTTCAGGGAGAGAGAGTTCCTATTGGCTGTTCATTCAACGGTTGCAGCTGTCAATCACTCACAAACTCCGACCAAACGTCAAACTAAAATATGAAATAATCTGTTACTGTAATGCCTATTTCTCGCCTCAAATGTTTTCAGAAACATCTTGTAGTGTATTGTTTAGCTGTAAAATGAGATTGTGACCCAGCAGCCATGTTGAGATCTGCTGAGGAAATACCAAGCACCGCTCACATGACCTGAGTCCAGCCAATAGGAACGCTCAATAGGAACGCTCTCTCTCTGAAATGACCTCTGATTGGTCAAAGTCTCCCGTCACTGGCTACATTTTCTAAAGCCTGAAAACAGAGTCATGAGGAGGTGCAGAAGTCTAGATATCTCTCAGAACACTTGAATTACAATATGCTGAAAGGTTATTATGGGATTTTTCACCCAATGATGCCAACAAAAATTCTGCCTACTGCAGGTTTAAGCTCCATTTTGTACATATTATAACACTCCACGTCTTGTCTCTTGCTAATTTACCAGCGTTGAATATGTGTTATACATTAAAAAAAGAATGGTGATAAAATAATTAGGCTGCTATTTTTACGCATCTGGCTGCTGCTGTTACTCCTCATTTCACAAGCTTGTTATCACAGCCGAGGAAAATAACATCCAACTGATTTAAGCAGCAAAACAAGAAGACAAGAAGTGTGTTATTTTGGTTGTTTTGATTGTGGAACATCCCATTTAACATTGATATTACACTCAGGTTTATAATGTTAGAACAGGTTCGACTGTGATTGTTTACCGTATTTACATGACCCTCATTTTGTGAAATGTTTAGTAATATATAACGCTACTTGCTTACTTATTTCATTTGGTTTTTTTATTTTCAGGGGTACTTAATGGCATCAATTATGGCTTTGTAGCTTATATTTCGTAATATAGTTCAATTTCAAGTTACTGATGAACCAAACCACACTTCCAGATACTTTTTATTTAACCAATAAGGTAGGGCTGGGCAATAAATCAATACTATATTGATTTTGTAATATGAAACTAAATATAAAAAAAAGGTAATGAAAGGTAAACAAGGACCTTTTGTCTGCTCCTTACATACACTGTTAAGAATTTCCCAGTAAAATAACAGTAAAGAACTGGCAGCAGGGTTGCCTTTACGTTACTGTAAAATTAACATTATTATACTGTCGCTGAAATTTACAGCTTTGTACTGTTAATGAAAAATACTGTTTGAACTGTTTTTTTTTTATTAATTTCACAGTATTTTACAGTTAATTTACTGTTTAAAGATACAATATATAGCTACATATAGTATATATGTATATATATACATTTTAATAAACATTATTTTTTGCCTAGATGAATAGACTTAGCAGGTTACAGAGATAGGTATAGTCACACTAAATACAATTAAAGGCACTTGTTAGGAAAAAGGCTATAATAGACTTGTTGACACTTTTCCCAAAAATGTCTGTCTATATTTGGCTACAAGCACAGAATGTAAACCAGAACAACATGTGAGTGAAGAACAGAGCTAAGTTACTGATTTTACAATCATGTACAATGTACAAGCCTCACATGAGCAGATCAGGTCCCAGAATAAAAAAAAACCCTGCATGAAACTGTTACTGATGATACTTTAGACGGTTGATCAGCAGTAAAGTGATGTTTTTTAAGAATTCATTATAGCTCAATTAAAAAAACTTTAACAGGTTTTCTTTTGTATTAACAGTAAAGCACTGTTTTTAGCAATAACAGGTTAATACTGTTGAAATCCTGCTGTAAATTAACAGCAATTGTTTACAGTGTAGGCCCATATGTAAAAGAGAAACTACAGGTTGTAATGTTACAACTGTTTGCATGCTTCCTCTTTCTTCCTTTGTTTAATGTAGGCTCTCATTACCACGTGGTGGTAACAGATTGTTTGAACTGGAGAGAAAAGCCATTGGAAGCTAATTAAGCAGCCATTGCCGGCTCTATTCACAGGCAGAGGACCGAGGAGCTCGAGCTCAGGCATTTGTCAGCGCTTGACCCCGCGTGGTATTGATTGACAACGCTGCAGCCGTGAATGACAGGCTCGACGCCAGAGAGCCAATGAGAAGCCGAGGAGTAAGTGCACCGCGCTGTGATTGGTCGAGAGGGTTCTTAAAGCTGCAGAAGGAAGTCCCCACGTGGGGCGAGAGTTGAAACCTTCAAAACAAGAGCTGCTGCTGCTCAGACATGGGCTGATGTTCATATATCAGACAAAGGCAATCATCTCCTCTCTTCTCTTCTCCCCCTGCAGTGCAAACTATTACACAAAATGCTGTTGTGCAAGATATGCACCACATATTAAAGGCGAAAATGGCTTTTAATTTGGTGAATATTGTGGATCGATTGGTCATTATTGTGTCCTTCATGGTGCATTGGAGAGGGGGAGTTTATTAACCCATGCGTTTCTGAGTTGCGCTCACACATTTTATATACCCATATATTATGAATGAATGACTTTATTTCGAACAAAAAAATAAATAAAAACAGATACAAAATAATAACAAACAAGAGTAATAGTGTCCAGAAAAGGAGTATCGGTAGAAGTAAAACGTATATTTCCCTATACCCCTTTCTCACTTCTCCTCTAATAACTCATATATCATAGAATGATAATATAATATAATATAATATATAAACAAACCCAGATTACAAACAAGCTTCTCCTTTTTTTTCCTTGATAACAATTCGTGTGAAATACTTTTTGCTGGGAAGCTCCATTAAAATAATAAGTTATATTACATTTAAATTACAATTATAAAGAAGAAATACTTTGTACAAGGGCATATTAATAACATATATATATTAAAAAACATATACAGTATATACAGTATAAGATATATTTTGTGTGAGAAGGTGTCGTATGAATTATCTATTTAAAAGTCTGATGACCTGGGGGAAAAAAAATTATATTCCCATGTATTACAAACAAGCATCCTTTTATTCCTTGATAACAATTCAAGTATGCATGTTGCAGCACGTCTCCCCATCCTTTACTAGTGGTGGTCTCACCCCAAAAAAAAAAAATCATCAACTTTATTTAGAAAAACACCCTTAATGATATGCACATGTGGAATTTGTGCTGTCTCTGTCAAATTTGGATATGATCGTCTGCAACATCAGACCCTGCTGCTGCTGCTGCTGTTGTTGTTGCACACGGTGGGACTGACGGTCGGACGGATGATGATGCCTTGTGGATCCTGCTGGATGATGTCATGTATCTCGCTGCACCCCCACGTGGGGCCCGTCGCTCTCCGATAGGCAGATGTGGTCTTACTCCTTCCGAGTAATCCGATTGGACAGATAGAGGCGCTTTGCACAGGCAGTTCAGCCCTGCTGCCTGTGTGTGGCAACCGGGGGTAAAGAAGAAGAAGCTGGACAACTAGGAGAGATTGTGGAGAGAAGAGAGAGAAACCATGTTATGCTTTTAAAGAATCTGCTTCGAGACAGACCGATTTTGGATATTTTTTCTTCTTCCTTTTTTTTGGTGGATTAAGCAGCCACACAATAAGAGAGGCGCACATTCCTCGGGAGGTTCGCTTGGTGGAGAATAAAGTAGTTTTAATCGAGAGAAGCGACCGCACCAAAGGCTGGCTGGGTGCGCTCCGGAGAGAGACACAGAGAGAGGATGCTTGTCGAGATCCGCGTCCACATTAGGAGGGATTAAGCGCATGAATTATAGCCTTGCTCTTCTTTTTTTCTTCAGGAACACAAAGTCGGACGCACGGGTATGTATTTCCCAGAGAGCTGTTGATTTCTGTGTGTTTTTTTGGTGCGTTTGACGCTCAAACAGCAGCGCACCGTTTCCATGTTTCCATCAGCTTTACGCGGAGAGTCAAACAGAACAGGAGGTTTTTTAGTGGAAGCCAGCTGCTGTCTGTCTGTCCGTGGCCTGCCTTGCTTTGGAGACGTCCTTTTGGGTCATTTTTGTGTCTCAAACAAAACGAGCGTGTGAATTTTGACGGAGAAAAAGTAGCGTCTTTATTCTCTCAGTGGTGTGTTTGTATCACTTTAGTGACCACTGAGAGAATAAGGTCACCAAAAAGAAGACTAGTGCTGCTTTCTGACATGGCTGCAACAACTAGTTGGCTGTTCTGACTACTTATTGCTTTGTATTGTGTCGCCCAAAAGATTAAACCACGTCATTTTTTTTTTCAACACAGGGATTTCCCCCCCCACCCCTCAACCCTCAACCCCCTGCCTGCCTGCTGAGACCGGTGAGCACATTTCAACCATTTTGCCAAAGGACCTGCACACTGGAGAGATAAACAAAGGATACATTTCAAGATGTATCCACAAGGCCGACATCCGGTAAGAAGCGTTTCCTCCTCTCTATATATACTTATCTGACAACACTGATGTTTTGCTCCCTGACTGTGCTTGATTCCCTCCTTAATGCAGCTCCTCCATCAAACCTGTATGGTTATATCACAATGCATTTATGCTATAGAGCACTTAGTGGTAAATGGATGCAGATGGTTTGCATGGCTGGAGATATTTACTCAGCCATATACACTAACATATGATATGACTCTGCTGAGGATGGAGACAGGTGGTGGTTTGATTTTTTTTTTTTTTTTTTTAGATTAGATTTCATTTTCAGTGTGAAAACCTATTCATGTTGTGTTATTAGGTCCTGGAGGTGTGAAGTATAGACCCACCTCTTTTCTCTGGTGTGGTAATAATAATGTCTTACTTTACTGCAGAGGAGATATTATCTTGAAAGTAGTCTATAATGTGAGAACTATTCAGCAGGAAATGAAGGGTACAACTTTCTCCTGTGACTGGACTGATGTGATTTTTCCTTTTTCTTTCAGGCTCCACATCAGCCTGGTCAGCCTGGCTTCAAATTCACCGTAGCAGAGTCTTGTGACAGGATTAAAGATGAATTTCAGTTCCTGCAAGCCCAGTATCACAGGTAATAATTACCGAAAGTATGACCGTGTTTACTCTCTGTTGGTTAATAATAATAAATACTAAACATTTTTTCATCCTGTGCTGTCTAGTGGTTAAGTGTGAGTGAGTTATTGAAGAGAGAGATGCCTGAAATTGACACCTTGTCTTCTATTTTAGTCTTAAGGTGGAGTATGACAAGCTGGCCAATGAGAAGACGGAGATGCAGCGCCACTATGTCATGGTGAGATTATGTTACAATAGGGAGCAATTATGGTTCCAAATTGCAAGGCTTGTTGGAGATCTAGTTGGGGTGGAGCGAGACGGAGCTATTGTGATCACCTGCGTGGTGGTTAGGGCGGGTTGAATGTCAGGTACAGGCCTGTGAACAGCCCCAGGGGGGTTTGATGTAGCTGGTTGTTATACGCAGGAGCTCCTCCTGACAGGCAGTGGGCCGAGGCTCCATTATAGCGCGCCCCTGATCTCCAAGGGTCGACTGCAGCGTTGCCCTCTGTGTGTGCTGATCTGATTATTCTCCTAGGAGACTCCACGCTCAGACATATGCATGGCCATAAATTAGGTGTGAGCTGATGGTGGAGGGGGGGTCAGAGCAGTGTGTGGGAAAAATGCACCATGGCAAACAAAATGGAGGAGCTGGTGGAACCTGCTGCAGCTTCTTTTGCACCTAAATTATCAGCTTTTTTATTCGAGGAAAACATAGGCGTGCTTATGACGCAGGAATTTAGCTCAGACGTGACGTGATCTTCTGTGGCAGTGTGCTCTGTTGTCCCAGGTAAACACACCGGGGTTGACTTAAAACCAATACATGCAGGCTTAAGTTAAACATTCTTTTCACAGGAAAACAACATGTCAGCCTGACAGGGAGGAGGTTAGGTAAACACGTAGGGAAGTATCCCACAGCCAGCGCTGGGTGTCAGGTTACGCCACGGCTGTGGGCCTCTGATCTCAGACAGAATGGCTCTCTTGTTTGAGAGTAATTTTCGAAGAAGCTAATGGACTGAATAATGCATTGGCCTCATCAAATAGACGCTGACTGGAAAGCCATTTCTGCCCCGGCTGCCACTTGTGGGCTCCATGGATTACATTTCAGCCAGACAGACTGACCTGGCTCGAAATATCAAGAGTGTTGAGCAATCACGTTACGCTAAGTAAATAGACATCCTGGAGATCTGAGGGCTTAAGATGGTGATCGATAAATCCAACCCTATCTTCTCTGTGCCCGCACTATAAACGACAATATATTGATTTATTGGCTGCTCAAAGAACTCCTTTTTTGTGTCTGATCTTAGTTTATCACATTTGCCAGCAGAAGCTAGATTGTATTTAGGTTTCAATCATAATGTTTAAAACCGTTTGATGATGTAATCAGTGTTGTGATCAGTTAAAATATTGATTTGTGGCTATATACAGTATGTGAGTCTGTAAGAATTAGGGCTATCAATCGATTCAAATATTTAATCATGATTAATCGCACATTTTTCAACTGTTCAAAATGCACCTTAATGGAGATTTGTCAAGTATTTAATACTCTTATCAACATGGGAGAGGACAAATATGGGTGCTTTATGCAAATATATGTATACATGTATTATTGGAAATCAATTAACAACACAAAAAAATGACAAATATTGTCCAGAAACCCTCACAGGTACTGCATTTAGCATTAAAATATGCTCAAATCAGAACACGGCAAACTGCAGCCCAACAGGCAACAACAGCTGTCAGTGTGTCAGTGTGCTGACTTGACTATGACTTGCCCCAAAACTGCATGTGATTATCATAAAGTGGGCACGTCTGTAAAGGGGAGACTCGTGGGTACCCGTAGAACCTATTTTCAGTCACATATCTTGAGGTCAGAGGTCAAGGGACCCCTTTGAAAATGGCCATGCCAGTCTTTCCTCGCTAAAATTTAGCGTAAATTTGCAGCGTTATTTAGCGTCCTTCGCGACAAGCTAGTATGACATATTCGGTACCAATGGGTTCCTTAGGTTTTGTCGTTTAGCATGATACCACTAGCTTCACTCTAGCTTTAAAACTGAGCCCGCTACAACCTAAAAATCACAAGTTGCGTTAATGTGTTAAAGAAATAAAACAACGCGTTGTTATCACGTTAACTTTGATAGCCCTAATAAGAATATTAAATGCTGTCACAACTTGATTTCAAATCTGACTTTTTTGACTTCATTAATCACAATTAAATCTTTGCTTTCGTTTCAGTATTATGAGATGTCCTATGGGCTGAACATAGAGATGCACAAACAGGTATGTACCATCATATTTTTTCAGCTCGGTGGTTTTCCACAGTGTCAGGGGATGTCGGACCCAGGAGGAGCCACTCGTAGGCTGTGAACTGAGCATCTGTAATGGGCTGTAAACAGACAGATGTACTGCACACAAACAAGGCAATACATTTGGAAACTTGTACCACCACTTGTACGATTGCTGTGGCCCCTTTTTTAAAAAGCAATACCAGTGGTGTGAAGCCTGGATTTGTCTAAGCCTTTTGATAAGATTAGAGGTAGACTTTGACTTAATGATTAAAGAGAGAGAGGATTGCTGATGGGTCAGTATTTCTTTTTAAGATGAACAGTAATTACATGAGAGGGGCAAAAGTCCTTTATTGTGCCTTTATCTTATCAAAAGATCCCATCTCTCATTGCTCCACAGATCAGTCACACTGATGCTCGCAGAGATAAATATTGTATGAATGAGTAATCCGGAGATTCCTCCACTCTTAAGCCAGCGAGGCTGTCCCCTCTGCTGCGACAGCCTAGCCTGCTTAATGACAGCGTTGGAGGCATGGTGGATTGGTGTGGTGGGGTGATCCATCAGTGTCTGGGCCGTGTGTCACAATGCCACATGTCTGTCAGGGCTCGGGCCGCTCTGATAGCTTCTGTCAGGCACTTATCGCCAACCAGAGGAAAGAGGAGGGGGGATGGGAGACGAGTTGGAGAATAGAGCTGGGGGAGGGGCAGCGGCCCAGCTCTGTGTAAACAGGTTAATCGACTGATCCATTTTAGCGCCTGACTTTTATCAGGAGCCTCAACAGAGCTGATGGAAGCGCTTGAATAATTCATCAGTGGGGCCCTAACCTGCTGAACGGCGTGTTTGTGAGCAAACAGTGTGGGCCCCGTCCATGCAGCTCCCCCCAGCTCACAGCTCAGGCAGGCAGGAAGGAGGAGGAGGAGGAGGAGAAGATGGGGAGTGGTTAACAGGCAGGGTTGGGATGGATTATTGGATGCACATAGGCATATTATTTTCCTGCCAGGAGATTTATTCCATAGTGAGGAAATCCATTCCTCTTACTGTGCCTTTTTCATTACCGTGCGGGGACATAATTCAGATTTCAGAAACGCACACAGCGGCACAGCTCGGGTGTACTGATGTGGCGGTGTTATCTGATCCCCCTCTATCAGCCGTGACAGCATGTAGATGCAAACGGCTAATTTCTGCTGTGTGATGGCAGCCAGTAATTGCCTTCATCTGGTGCTTGTTTCCAAGAGCTGAGCAGGGTTTTGGGTGTTGGTGAGGCTCAATCAGATTTGGCTGTTACCTGTAAGTCGTAACACAGACACATGGCTGCCGCGGGAATCATTTGCTAAGTAGCAAACTATCTGCCGTACCGAGGGCCAAAACTAACTCGGTCAGCCAGCGGACGATCTGCAGTGTTCATACAAAAGAGGCGTGCAGTGAGAAGTGGTGGGAGAAATTGTGGCTTCATAAAGCCATAAATGCTCCCATATCCCCAATCTGTCACATGGGACTGGAGTGTAATGATTACAGGGTGTGAACTGTTGGGTGTCAGGTCCACTTATATAAACAGAAAGTTATTTTTGTTTTAAGATATGGCATGATGAAGAAGGTTATGATTTTACGCTGTTTTTGTTAGAACGAGTTTATTGTTTTAGGATCACAGCCGTCCTTTATCCAAAACCTGACTGACTGCTGCAGCTGACAAGGTTAATCACAGTAATCTCATGCATCCATTTAGGCAGATCAATACAAATGCCAATTAGAAATTTATCCTGAGCTTCGTGCTTCACATTAACAAAAGCTCCGAGGCTTTGTGTAACTTCTCAGTTTAGTGGAAATGTGTCATTTCCTGGCTTAGACGAGCCGTTGGTGAAGTGCTAGTCAAATTTTCTTCCTACTAGAAAAATCAGGAAACGCTGTCATCTTGGACAAATTGGAGGCCCTCTAAATCTGACTAGTCAAGTATTGTTTATAGATGGATCATGTGACCAGAGCCACCAGTAGTTTTCCCTCCGTATTTAATACTCATCAATGTCTCGACTCCATTTTCCCGCTGCTGATAGCAACAGGCGAATACCTTTCTGCACGCCATTGACAAGCCAGCCTGAGAGTGCTCTTAAAGTGGTGCTACACAGGTCCGAGTACCTGTAATTGTGTAGCAGCAGCAGCGCAAAGCTGGCCTCTCAAGGGCCAAGCTGTCATCTACTTAAAGTGACAACAGCCCCCCATTTTTATCTGCCAGCAGAACAAAAAAAAAGAAAAAAACCTCTCCCAGCACTACACTGTATCTCTTCTGACAGCGGTGGCGAGCGGAGTTGATGCCTTTTCCATGTATTTGCATGTTGTGAGAGTGCAGAGGCTGCCAGTTGTTTAGGGCGCAGTGGATCAGCCACCTCCTGACCTCTCCCAGCCAGCTGTCACCATGACACTAAGCTACAGAGGAATGGACTGTGCGCTCAAGGCCTTTTTCACAAATCCTGTCAAATGTTCGACTGCTATTGACATGGCTTATCTCAACAAACATGGATTATACAGGCTCTCTAGCTTTTCAACCATTTCTGAGGGCGTTCTTGAGCTCTTTTCTCGAGCACTTACGACGTTGCATTAATACTAATGCAGATAAAACCTTTTATCTAACCCTCTCGTTGCTTTATTGGTCGTAGGTCACATATATTGTGTGTCAGAGGAGGCTGGTAGTTCAGCGTCTTTCTTGTCTGCAGAGTAATAATCAATGTTGTCTTATGGACTTTCTGTAACATGCTACCATATATTTGTTTCACATTATTGCCTCTGATCCCAGGCTTTACTCCGTCTCATCTGATATTTCATCTTCGGCTTGTTGTTTGTCCTGCCGGCTGGCTTGCCCGGCTAAGTGGCTATCCATGTTGCAGCTTGGGTCAGCAGGTCTCGTTCTGTTGGACATTACTCTCCAATCTCTCTGGCTCTGCTCAGAGGTAATACGTCTGGGCTGCCAAAACTGCCTGGCATTTCTGCCATGTGTAATAAATAAGCTGGCGGTCTGCAAAGTACATTGTGTGTGCTGCTCCAAATGAAAAATCGGAGAAAATCCCTGTGATGTGTTTGTGTTCCGCAGTGGCCTTGGGTTGAACTGCAGCTCATAAATTCCATAGATGATGTAGCTTTGGCACTGTTATTTTTTCTGCTCCCAGTGCAGAGCTCCAACCTGAGAGTCTCATCTCCCATCCCTGGAAGAAGGAGGCAGAACTGTGCAGTATTTATTTATTTTTTCTACAGGGGAGGGGGTGTATCACGCCTCCTCCTCCCATTGCTCTTTTTATCCACCGTTCATTCGCTACGTTCATGTGATCGACAGGCTGAAAATTCAATTTAATGACCTGCCTCCAAGCACATAATATGATTTTAAAGCCTGTTACGGTCAAGCAGAGGTGCCATTTGCATAATGATCCCAGCAAGATAGGGCTGCAGCCGTTGCCATGGCAGTTGGAAGACAAGCAGAAGAATGGAGGCAGGGCTGTGTGGATGGATGGGAGGTTGGGAGGGTGGTGGGCTGGGCAGCTGATTGCAGCGAGAAATGGCCCAGGCTTCAGTCTTGGAGCTCTAGCGCTCTTAATGTTTACAGGCTGGTAGTTGTCTTCTAATGGTATTGATCATAGATTTTGAGGTGTGTTGCCCTCGAGGTCGTTATGGTTTGCAATCTTTGCTCAAACTGCAGTCATAACCCTTTTAATGTACCTCCGCCACTGTCACATGTAAGTAAACAGAACAGTCTCACTTCCTGGGGTGTGGTTGTTGTGTGGTTTAACTCTGAGGTTAACTGCAGGACAGCCGAGTTGCAGATGAGGGGAAGCGGGGCAGAGTGAGAGAGGATCCTCTCAACACAGCAGCACTCTGCCGGCTCATATCCGTTTAGCATGGAGTGCACTCTCAGCACAGCTGTGCTCCATCCCCCTGGGCTCTCCTAATGTTTTAAATATTTCAAATGTCAATATCACGCTGTTTAGAGGATGTTGAGTCAAGCAGTTCTGATTGCCGCAGTAATTGACTTAATCGGTGTAAACATTAAAGGCGGGGTTATGTGAAGTCACTGTCTGTTTCATACTTATCAGTCATTTTGCTCATCTTTTTGTTTTCCAGACGGAGATTGCCAAACGGCTCAACGCAATTTTAGCTCAAATTATGCCTTTCCTGTCACAAGAGGTGAGTTTTGAATGTTGCGCTCCACAGTTTGGCACTAAAGTAAAGTCACTTATTGTTGGCTGTATTCTAAAGATACTACTTCAAAACAACATTCAGGTTAAGCAATTTTGAGTAATTGTGCGTGGCGTTTGCCCTCACTTTTAAAAATTGCAGCAGGCACTATGAAAATTAAGTGTGAAATTCACAGATAAGTGAGTGTGGGTTGTGTGATAGATCATCTTTTGTAAATGTCTTCCCACAGCACCAACAGCAGGTTGCTCAGGCAGTGGAGCGGGCTAAGCAGGTGACTATGACTGAGCTGAATGCTATCATCGGGGTACGTGGACTTCCCAATCTGCCTCTCACCGTGTGTATACCCCCTTTTATTCCTTTATTTGACCTGCACATAAGATGATCACTAGCTATGAATACTTTTCCATGTCTTCTAAGTAGTCAGAATGTGATACACCATCTGCTAAAGTTACAGTGCTGAATCAAAATGTGTTGATATATTTTGTTTTATATTCTTCACCAATACATTCAAACTATATACAACAAGTGTAGCTCTCCAGAGCTGGTCTGTTGCTCCGGCTTTGGTCTCGGCGGCATCTTCACTGCCTTGTTGTGTGTTTATAAATGCGAGCCTGAGAGCTCTTGAGATCCCCTCCGCAGCCCGTATTGCTTTAATTGGCTAAGGTTTTAACGAGGAGCCTCATCCCTCACTGCTGACCTGGATAGCTGTGGGAATTAAAAGGCTGAGGGTGAGCAGAACACAGCCAGCGCCGCAAGCAAGCTGAGACAGCGCAGACAGCAGTCAGCCATCACGGCTGTCCTGCTGCTGCGCTGTTCTGTTTGCACACCGCAGCACTGAGCTGTAATGTATGGTGTTCATCACTGCTTCAAAACACCATCTGCTCCTCATTGATTAGCTGTACTCGCCCTGCCCTCCTGAAACACTAGTGATGGGTGTCACCCTCGATACAAAGCTCAGGCTATCCGTGGTCTTATTAGGACAGTTGAATTTGCAGAGTCTTTAGCATGCAGAAGAGGCTGGCCCAAAAGGCCGACTTGATGACTGGAGGCACATATTGGAATTCAATTAATGCCCCCTTGGTGACCTTTTGTTCCAGGATAATTGCTCCCTAGAATTTGTCTGACTAAGTGTCTTGAGGTGATGGAGAGCTGCTTGTTTTTTGTATTTATCTGTTGGACTGAAGCAGATGCTTTATTACACTTTCACCAAAGCAGAGCAGCTGCAAGCTGCAGTTGTTCCTAAGAAAAGCTAATTTGATTTGTGGCTCCTTCCTGTGTATGTGATTTTCACATTTGGAATAATACAGTGCTGGAATATTTCTGTGTTTTTGAATTTGTGCCTGTGAGTCTTTCACTGTGGCTCTCTGTTGGTTATAATTTAAAATTTGTAGCATTAAAAGTCTACACCTAGATTTTATAAAATATTGGACGAGTCCATTCATGATTTTAGCATATGGTCTTATTTGGTGCCGGCCTGTCTTCAGGCCTCCACACAAGTCACGAAGGTTGCTCATGTCAGAGGAGGTGGAAATGTAGCTACTGTATGTTTTACTCATACCTGTCCATTAGTTATTCATTGAGGAGAAGCTCTGTAGGCATGCCAAAATCCTCATGCATATTGTAAAGCAAGGTGGGGTGAAAGAGCGTGCCAGGCAGACAGGCAGCATCCAGGAGCCAGCTGCATACTTTATTGATGGGGCTGAGGGCCATTAATAGGATGCAACTAGGGCAGCTGCATGCGTAGAGATGAACCTGACTGGTGGCGGCTCCTGTTTGATTAGAGAACACACAAAATATTGAAGTCAGCCAAGAAGAAGTAGTTCAGATAAGCCCACCTGTCTCCCAGCGACCGGCCACCTGGATAAACCTACACAATGGCTTTTGTTTTAAAGTAAAAGCTATTTATTTTGTCTGTAACACCATTCATTGCAGTATATAATAATGGAGAGAGAGCGTCTAGAGCAGCTGTTGCCCTGACCGTTTTCTGTCCTCCTTTTCAGCAGCAGCAAGCTGCCTACCCTGCTCTCATGGTCAGTGGCATTCACACACATCTGTATGTGCCATGCTGTTGTTAATTGACTTGGTGTGTATGCACACATCTGGGCTTGAAGGGCTTGTGCATGTTGCATGGCACTTTTTCTGTCCAAGTGCTATGCGTTTCACTATAGTTAGTGTAGTTAGGACGCTAGAGACTACTATAATACATTTGCTCAGTTTTGCCTGTGTGTATGTTTTTTTCTGTAGCTCCACACAGTCTGAGAAAAAAAGGGCAAAGAGTAGGTCTTTATCTTGGAATATTAAATTAGAGGAAATAGGCCAGACTCCTTTCTTTATTTATTATTGTCTTCATTTATGGCCCTCTAATGAGGGCTCTTGCTGATCAACCATGCATATTACCCATCAGTGCCTCATTAAACACAATGAGCGAGGATGGCTCTCCCCTGCCAATGAACTGGCTCCTTAATTTCCCTCATGGACACAATATTCTAACACACTCGCTCTCTCTTGCTCTCCTTCTTTCTCTTTGTGTCCTGGGTACATTTTGTAATTGGATTGACATCTGCCCTATGGAGCAAAGGACAAGGTTGCAAGTTAAAAACCTCACTATTTTCCAATCTAGTCTTCTCTCGCTTCAGGGCAGATAATGTAGAAGCAATTAAAAAGACCCTTCAGATAGGATGTTTTAGAAGTAGGTGCCCTTTGTAAGACCTACGATTTGAAAGCAAGTTCCTACCGAGTTAATGTATTTTTAACTATGTGTTAGGCAGGTCCGCCATGTTGTACAGTGGGTTGTACCAACTCCCCAGTCATTACAAAGCGCCTAATATTCCTGAAATGGCCATAAATGGTCACTGATTGAAGTCCGTCTTGTAAAAGAGAGGAGGTGCGTGCTGTTACAGCAGCTGAATTATTCAGCTGGCTCGCAGACGGGTAATAAATTGCTGATGTTTTTATTGGTGTCTCAGCTAAGTATTATTTAACCTTGCTTTAAACTGCTTACTTCCATGCTGAGTGCCTTTTAACTCCCATCCATTTCCCCGTGCCTTTCAAATATTGATGGTGAATATTGGAGGGTTGACTGAGTGCCAGCTTGGGACCCCTGGTCCTGGCTCCCACAGCAGCCTTCCAGACGCACACACACACACAAACGCACACTCAGAGTGAGAGGGAAGGAGTGCCAGCTTCTGGCACTTAGTGTTCTTTCAGTCTCTTAAAGTATGGGTGTGCAAATGATTCATGTTCTGTTAATCCAGGAACATGAATATGAGAGGAGTAAATAGACGCTGGTTGTGTTTCTCAAGTGTTTTAAAAGGCAGGTAGTTGTTTAGCCCACAGGCTGACAGATTCCTACACAGCTTCATGTTCCTTAAGAGGATTGCTCAGCTCACCGATGGTGCTGCTGTATGAAATGTGCTAGTTTACCTGATGTGAAATGATTCCTCTGCATTAAGCGGTGGTCGAATCAAACTTTGCTTTTCTATTTATTTCTCAACTCAACATGCACTACTAATGCTGTGCGATTGAGTGCCTCTGCATCTCTTGCATTCGAAGTGTTGAGCAGTTAGTAACTTCTACTCTCCTCAGCACAGATCTAGGGCTTATGCCACCCTGGCCTGGTATGGAAATAGCACTGAGGGGGATTGCTGTCGTATCCTGACAGTAATAGATGTGTGAATGCGCTAATATCATCCGGGGTTTAACTGATCAGCCTCATGTTTAGTGTGTGGTTTCTCTGTGCGTTTTCCCTCCGACCCACTCTTTTTCTGTCTGTTTATCTCCCTGTCTACTCACAGCAGCAGCAGCTCCAGGCGCAGCACCTCTCCCACGCTGCCCACGGGCCTCCGGTCCAGATGCCACCTCACCCCTCGGGCCTGCAGCCGCCCGGCATCCCCCCTGTGACGGGCTCCGGTTCAGGCCTGCTGGCACTGGGCGCCCTGGGCAGCCAAGCCCACCTCCCAGTGAAGGATGAGAAGAACCACCACGATCTCGAACACAGAGGTGAGGTGTTAAACTCGGTCATATTGCTGTCCAATATTGCTGCTTAAGCAGTTTATTTAGAAGAATTGAAATGTATATTAATGTTATTGCATAGATGTTAAACAGGGAAAAAGCAATTTAGTGCGGCGTGCTTCTCACTCTCTAGAGCTGAATCGCAGGGCCCTTAGGTGAGGAGCACATCCTGTCTGTTCACATTCTGTCTGGGTAATGAGCTGGTACATTCCCAGCCCATGACTGCATAAGCTATTCAACAGCTCCAACACACGTTGATAAGAGGGGCCTTGTGCCCTGCAGCTGATTCTCACACGTTCAGCCAGAAGCATCTGTTATGATATGCTAACTGACGTGTTTTTTTCTCTCTCTGCTCCACTTGGTTTCCTCCTCACCTTCGGCCGCCATTGTGATGTCTGCGATACAGAGAACACGGTGAGTGTCCAAACCCACAACTATTTTTGATGCGGGGCGTGTTGGTTTCATTGTTCATTGCACTTTCATATCCGCCACCAATGTCAAGTAAAAAATGCCTGCCAACAGCATGCTACCGCTGATTTCATGCACAGTTGTAATCTGCTTTCAATAAAATGATTAATTGGAAATGAGGCTTGGAATATATAAATCCTGTGTGTTTAATCCAGAAGGGAAATGACTGGTATCATGCTGGAGAGATTAGAAGCCTTGTAATTTCATCACAATTAAAGAAAGACTTTGACTTCCCCTTCTTAAAGGATTTATTTGATCCCTTCTACTGTCTCCCTTGTTCACCAGCTCACTCTCCTCCTTGGCATGTGATGAATATTTATGAACACAAATGGAGAATTGTTTTGTTTTCTTTTTTTTCCTCCACCCCCGTCTGGTGGACCTGCTAAAGCGTTTTATTGGAATGGCTGCGATCTCTGATGGCTTGTGATGTGGCTGTGAGATTGTGTTTCTGTAGGCCGGGGCAGCTGAATGGGTGCAGTCATGTCTGAAGAAATGGAACTCCTGGGGCGATTAGCAGGCCTGTTTTGTTTCTCTGCTCTTGTCCCAGGTCATCTGATAGCAGAGTGGTGACTTTGGTTAATGAGTCACGCTAAGCATCTCTTTAAAGGTCAGCCATTATGCAGACAGTGGCCCTTTGCCCAGACTGCTAGTCCATCGGCCATTGTTCACTCCTCTGGGCCGCCACTGACTTAGTCCATGTTGTTGCTTTGGTCTTCAGAAGAAGGGACAGCGGGAATCTTGGCAGTTTACAGGCAAATGGCAAACTCCTGTGAAAGCCGCTGGACACCTGCCTAGTTCCTCCCGTTCTGTTGGCGTTTGGAGTGAGCTGTCCCAGCTTGTGTGGGCAGGCAGGCTCCACGAAGAAGAAGCACCAGTCAGTCCCACGCTGCTGTGCCCACTGGCAGGATATAGATTCTCTTTCTTTATCAGAGCTCAAAGCCGGAGCTGACATGGTGCCCAAGCGCGCTGCGGCAATCAATGCCCACAACATACAGTTTCTCTCTCTCTCTCTGTCTCTCGGTGTCTCTCCACCATCTCTCTCTCTCACGCTTAGCCTGACTGACTCCAGAGAAAAGGCCCTCTGTTCAGCCACAACACACTGCTCATGTCCCTGTGAGGCTGTTTGTTGTCCAGTTATGAGGAGGAGGGAGCCCAGCTCAGAAAACAAGCCCTCCTCCTTTCAGTTCAGATAACGGCCCCATTCTGTTGTTTGGCCATGGACAGGCTTGTGTGTGTGAGATTGGGCTTGGCTGGTGTCAGGGTACTGCTTGGAGCTGGCCCACAGCTGCATTTTAAGAGTCTGCGGCATCCATCGTTGTGTGAATGGGGCATTTTTAGTGTTTGGATTGGCACAGTGTGTTCTCTCTGTGAATTTGTAACAGATGAATGTCTGCCCTGCTCTCTTTTACAAGGAAAGACAGAGTGGTAATAAAGTATGTTTGGTTTTCTCTTTGCAGAATAACTCTGTATCCCCCTCCGAAAGCTTACGCACAGCCAGTGAGAAGCACCGCAGCTCCTCTGACTACAGTTTGGACTCTAAGAAACGCAAAGTGGATGAGAAGGACAGTATGAGCAGATATGTAAGTCATTAAAGGAATTGCAAGTGACATTTTGGGAAATACACTTATTCGCTTCCTTGCCCAGATCAAGAAGGTCGATACCACTCTTATGTCAGTCTGTTAAATGTGAAGCTACAACCAGAGTTGGTTAGCTTAGCATAAACACTGGAGGCTGGGGGCAAAAGCCAGCCTGACTCTGTCCTAGCGTTGTCACGATACTGGAATTTATAACTTCGATTATATACTTTGAAAAATATCGATATTTGATAAAGTTTTTGATACCACGGGGAAAAATGTACACAATATGGAGCGCATAACATTTTAGATTTTTATTAAAAGATAAATAGCAGTGTGTGTGTGCTGTCGGAGGGAAGAGTGAACAGAAAGCGCAGCTGTATTGCTACTGCGGAAAAATAATATTGAAACCGTTTCAAATAATTTTATATTTTTGACAACACTATTCTGTCCGAAGGTTAAAAAAAGAAACCTTCAGCTCACTATTTAAAGCTGAAGTAGGAAAGTTGGAATAAATAGGGTTTAGAAAAAAAGTAATTTTTGTAAAACGGTCACTATATCCTCACATTAGTTCATGAGACAGTTAATCTGAAAGAATTCATTTGCCTCTGTGTCCTCTGTGCTCCTAATTGCATCTGCAAGATTTCACAGACTGGAGGAAAACAACCAATCAGAGCTGAGCTTGGAGCCTGTCGTCTCTGAGCAGCTGTCAATCACTCGCGAAACACTAACGGTCAAACTAGGCAGCGCTGATGAAATATGAATCAATATTCTGTTACTGTAATGCGTATTTCTCGCCTCAAATGTTTTCAGAAACATCTTGTAGTGCACTGTTTAGCTGTAAAATGAGAAAGTGTGTGACCCGGCAGCCATGTTGAGATCAGTTGAGGAAATACCAAGCACCGCCCACCAGCCGGAGCAAACTTTTCAATGAGGAGGTGCAGAAGTCTAGTTGAGGAAGTCATGGAATTATGGAATTTTTGCCCAATGATGCCAAAAATATTTTGCCTACTGCCGCATTAACAAATTATGTCTCGTTTTTCCGCAAAAAAAGCAAAGTGAAAAAACAGCACATTGTGGTTTTATGGGGGTTATGTGCAGGACAATTTCTGGCTCCCTGGAGTCTCGGCTGGTTGCCTGGCAACCTCACAATGACTCCAGGAAGTTACTGCTCCTGGCTCTAGGCTCATCCAACTCTCGGTTAGAAGGCTAATAAGCGTATTTCCCAAACTGTCAAAAACGTCTCCTGTGGTCAGAGATGTATTTCAGAGGTTTAATTGAAAAAACAATTTTTTTTTCAAGGTGACTAATTTGCCATTTATCTTTACAGGACAGTGATGGAGAGAAAAGTGACGACCTGGTGGTAGACGTGTCTAATGAGGTGAGCAGAGCAGCATGTAGTTGTAAACAGCATATTGACATGTACTGAGATGTAGCTGTTACATAAATCTACTGCTGTGTTCCTCCAGGATCCTGCCACTCCGCGGGCAAGCCCGGCCCATTCGCCACCTGAAAATGGCATTGATAAGCCCCGCCCTCCAAAGAAGGATACACCCAACAGCCCTGCATCAGTGGCGTCCTCTGGAAGCACCCCATCATCCAAGGCCAAGGAGCTCAGTCATGTAAGACACCAAGAGTTACGAACAAACTAGGACAGAAAGGGTTTAAATGAGAATTGCAGAGAGAGCAAAGGGATATGTTCAAATAAATCTGGGACGTTTTCTGCAGTGGATTAGGAATGGCTGTCGGTGCTTTAAGTGCATGACTAAACGTCAGGGATAATATTGTCCCGCATCAGGATCAGTCAGGTCTTCTCTGTTAATAGCTCAATGTATTTAACTCCTCCAGGATTTTTTCCCCTCCGCCTCACTAAAAGATTAAAGCCAAAGCAGTAAGGGGATAAAAACGGCCCCATCTCCATTGTGGCCATAATAGGTTTTAGAATAAATAGCAGTTTATGGCTGTGCAGGACTATGAGGGTTGTCAGAATTAGATTGGATTAAGTTCAGTTTGCTCTCAAATTGTCAGTCCGCACAGTGCCTGGTTTCCGGGATTGTGAATGTGCTTGCTCTCTCGTTCCCTCGACAGAATGACAAATCCTCCACGCCTGGCCTCAAGTCCAACACCCCCACCCCCCGCAACGATGCCCCCACCCCTGGCACCAGTTCCACTCCCGGGCTCAGACCCATCCTGGGCAAACCACCAGGCATGGAGGCTCTAGGTTGGTACCGCTCTCTTTCCTCACTAGCAACTGACATAATTTTATCTCCATCCTCTCCCGATGTACTGTTATGTCACATATCCTTCTCCTGTCTTGGTCTGTAGCGGCCCCAGCTTTACGTACCCCTCTGTCCATCGCCGGCTCGTACCCTACCCCCTTTGCCATGATGGGCCATCATGAAATGAACGGAGGCCTGACTAGTCCTGGTGTGTATGCTGGTCTGCACATCTCCCCTCAGATGAGCGCTGCAGCAGCTGCAGCCTACGGACGCTCCCCCATGGTACAGTAACACCCTTTCCTGCCCTTTATGTAGCTGTATTTGGGATCAACTAAAAGCACTGCACATAGTTAAAAGGATAGTTTGACATTTTGAGAAATCGTTCTCTTCTCTTGCCCAGAGTTAGACGAAAAGATCGATACCTCTCTGTATCTGTCTTTTTAAAGGTTCCCTGTGGAGTTTTAGACCTCTAGTAGCAAGGTTTACGTTTTTTCCTTTTGGACAGAGCCAGGCTAGCTGTTTCCCCCTGTTTCCAGTCTTTAAGCTAAGCTATGCTAACTGGCTGCTGGCTGTAGTTTCATTTTTAACAGACAGATTATAAAGATTTGAGGATTATCTTTCCAGATATTCCTGTGGTGTGAGGTATATTAAGAGTTTTTTTTTTACATCCCCGATCGGCTCGGAAGTCCGTCCGGGCCGCACCGATTTCAAATTGTAAATATTAAACATGTTCAATATTTACGACCGGATCTCCTGCTGTGTGTGGGGAACCCCGAGGACAGCCAATGACGCAGTCACGTGGGAAAGAACGATAGCCAATTTGGAACCAAGCTAACTGAAGAAGGAAGGACAACAACTAACGTCATGGCGGCTGCGGATAATGCATGAGCTAATGCAAAACACGAAGCATAAAGTAGTAGTAAGATGGACCTCAGAAATGATGGACCAACTTGTTAATTTCTGACAACAACGCAAGTGTTTATTCGAGTTCATCCGTCCATCCTTTGTAAATTTTCAGTACAAGGCAGTGCAAAAACTAACATTGCTAATTTTTCTTGCCCGTCGTCTGCCATGTTTATTTACACTAAAGTCACGTTTGATCGTGAGAGATTTCACGAGATTTAAATATTTTTTAGTCAGGACTCTTGTTGTTCATGAATGGAATCTGTCGATGTGTGGTGTGCTGTTCTGATCAAATCGTTGCTCTCCACACACTATAGGAACAAAACTGTTAAATTTAACATAACATGTCGTTGTGTGTGGGGTCTCTCACATTTTTAAAATCTGTTAAGATTTGAAAAATCTTTGAGTGTGGGCCAGCCTTAACTCTGGGCAAGAAAGCAAATAAGCGTATATCCCAAAAAGTCAAACTATCCCTTTTAGAAAGACACCATGTGGATTTGACTGTGATCGCTGGTCTGTAACAGATCTGTAATTCAAAGGTTTCCATCTTGTCCTTTTTCAGGGGTTTGATCCTCACACCCACATGAGAGCTCCAGGCCTTCCAGCCAGCCTCACATCCATTTCTGGTGGCAAACCGTAAGTGTCTCACCAAATGTGTTTTTAATAACAGCAGTGACGATGAAACACTAACACTTTGTGTCTTGTCCATCAGGGCTTACTCCTTCCACGTCAGCGCAGACGGTCAGATGCAGCCCGTGCCCTTCCCACCCGACGCCCTGATCGGTCCCGGCATTCCCCGCCACGCCCGTCAGATCAACACGCTGAGCCACGGCGAGGTGGTCTGCGCCGTTACCATTAGCAACCCCACACGTCATGTCTACACTGGTGGCAAAGGCTGTGTCAAAATCTGGGACATCAGCCAACCTGGCAGCAAGAGCCCCGTGTCCCAACTGGACTGTCTGGTGAGTGCCGCGGCTGATTCATGTTTCACTCATCAACTACTTTTTTTACACCTAGCTACGTATGTGTAGTTGTTTCAAAAGGTAATGAACTGTATACACAACCTCATTCCATTCACAATGGGATAATCCTTTGTTATGCACGAGGACCACAACAGGCACATCCCACTGACACCGTTTTACAGCAAATGTACTGGTACACAAATGCAGCTGATGCTTTCACTAGCACTAGTAAATGCTAAACATCAAACGACATTTTCAGATAAATTATAATTGGAAATGTGAACGTCACCGAATAAATGTGTAACAAGCTAAAAACTCAAAATCTATCAGGCAGCGTAGGTCTGAGAATGCCCTCAGGTTGGTTTATTATGACAGAAGGATTTTCATCCTCTTTCCCACCGACTTGTTCCTAAATCTCTCTCTAGCTCCACTGACCTGAACACGTATTGATTCGCTTTGTCCTCTGTGCAACAGAACAGGGATAACTACATCCGCTCCTGTAAGCTGCTGCCTGATGGCCGCACATTGATCGTCGGAGGCGAGGCCAGCACATTGACCATCTGGGATCTGGCCTCTCAGACACCCCGCATCAAGGCAGAGCTCACCTCCTCAGCCCCGGCGTGCTACGCCTTGGCCATCAGCCCCGATGCCAAAGTCTGCTTCTCCTGCTGCAGCGACGGAAACATCGCCGTGTGGGACCTGCACAACCAGACTCTCGTTAGGTTGGAAGAAACCACTTATTCACACTGTGTGGGCAACCGGATTGCTGCTGTTGTGTGAGCAATTTTAAAAGGGGATGTCAATAAATGTTTGTACGCTTTCTGACTTTGATTGCAGGCAGTTCCAGGGTCACACGGATGGCGCTAGCTGTATTGACATATCCCATGATGGCACTAAGCTGTGGACAGGCGGTCTTGACAACACTGTTCGCTCCTGGGATCTGAGGGAGGGTCGACAGCTGCAGCAGCATGACTTCACTTCACAGGTACGACCCTGTAACATAGAAGAGATGGATAACACACATCAACAGTGCAGGGCTGTTTCCTTTCAGCCCCAAAACTGTCAGTAATTACTGTTCTGTCCAATTTTCCAGATCTTCTCCTTGGGCTACTGTCCGACCGGAGAGTGGCTCGCTGTGGGCATGGAGAGCAGCAACGTGGAGGTGCTCCACCACTCAAAGCCTGACAAGTATCAGCTCCACCTGCACGAGAGCTGTGTCCTCTCCCTCAAGTTCGCCTACTGTGGTATGAACACACACACATGGATAATGCCGACTGTTCTAACCCGCAAAGTGGCCTTAGCTTGTCCTACTTTACTTAGTGCTAAAACTACAGTGCCCTTTGTGCAGTCTGAATTCCTATAGAGCGTTGCAGGGATGACGTGTTTTTGGAGGCAAACCAGGAAGTCAGCATCGCACTGGTTCCCTCGACAAAAAGTCAATGAGATTTTTCCATTGGGTTTTGGATTATTGCAGAAAATTAGCTCTGTGGCAAACAAACTTACACACAATACTTACACGTTTTGATCTGTCAGATAATCTTCACAAATGAACACCACTTTTATTATTTTTGAAGCGTAAATGCAGTCGCCAGAAGTAAAAAGCGTTAGGCTATAAACAAACTACACAATCGCATGACTTCACGTCACCACCACTAAGCTAAAGGTGGACTAGTGTTCGGCTTGATGATGTTTAGTAGTCTCTTTAGCCACTTGTTAGCAACCACCTCTTTTAAGAAACGTAAACGCTTAAAAATTTACAAGTGGGATATTTACTGATGTATTTTATGTTGTAGAACAAAAATCTCTTAAAGTGGCAGTAGGCAGTGTATTTTTTATAAAATTTGTATAAAATTCCATAATAATCTTTCAGCATATTGTAATTCAAGTGTTCTGAGAGAAAACTAGACTTCTGTACCTCCTCATGGCTCTGTTTTCAGGCTTTAAATATTCTAGCCCATGACGGGAGACTTTGACCAATCACAGGTCATTTCATTGAGAGAGCGTTCCTATTGGCTGTGCTCCGGTCATGTGACCGGAACTTAGTGTTCCTTCAACAGATTTTACAATGGCGGCCGCGTCACAAACCTTCTCATTTTACAGCTAAACCGTGCACTACAAGATGATTCTGAAAACATTTGAGTTGAATAGGCATTAACGTAACATAATATTGATTCATATTTGATCAGCGCTGCCTAGTTTGACCGTTTGGTCGGAGTTCGCGAGTGATTGACAGCCGGCTCTCATAGACAGCAGCTGGACAGCAGACCTCAGATCAGCTCTTACTACTTGTTTTCCTCCGGTCTGTGAAATCTTGCAGATGCCGTTAGGAGCACCGGAGGACACAGAGGCACATGATTTTTTTTCAGGTTACCTGTTTTATGTACTACTGTCACGATATAGCGACCGTCTTATAGAAATAACTTCTTTTAAACATATTTGCTCCAATCACGCCTAATTCAGCTTTAAGCTTTTAACCACAGACCTTATTTCAGGCATCTAACTAAAAACTCATTCAAAAAACCCATTGACTTCCAGATGAGGCAACTCATTTCCGGGTTTTAGGACTCATTCATGCAGCACTCTATTGTGTTTTGAAGGTTACCTGATAACTCTTCTTTTGTAGGTATTTTTTATACCACTTCTTATTCCACAGAGGCCTGATTGCACTGTTGTTTCCTTTGCAGGTAAATGGTTCGTAAGCACTGGGAAGGACAATCTGTTGAATGCTTGGAGGACTCCTTATGGCGCCAGCATATTCCAGGTATGCAGATCAATACAATCTGTCTGCAGCCAGTCCAAAAGTATGTCTCTGAGAGGAAGGGCGCAGCGACCGCTGTCTGACAGGACTCTCCTATCAGTGAAAACTGAACCTGAATTATTGACCTGACAAAGAAAGTCTTTTTGAGGGGCATCGGGCCAGAACTTGATGTCATTGCAACCTAGTCTTGCCCTGTAGTCAGCTAATCTTCTCCTCTTAACCTCAAATGTAGATGTTGACCGCCTCCAACGCTAACATGTTTTTATCTTCTTCAGTCCAAGGAATCCTCGTCGGTCCTGAGCTGCGACATCTCGACAGATGACAAGTACATTGTGACAGGCTCTGGTGACAAGAAGGCCACCGTATATGAAGTGATCTACTAGAACAGACAGCTTTGGATGGGAGCATGCTCGTGCTCAGGAACCGTAGACTCTTGCTCCATCTACCTTCCCTCACACAGACAGCATGGATGTTGCCTGCAGCCCCGGGGTGGATGGGCAGGACGTTTGGCAGTGCCAAACTGAAAGCGGACGTTGGCGCTGCTGTGGCCGTGGACGCTGTGACCTTCGGCTCTGCCCTTCCTCACTCATACGACTAACACTTGTACAGCAAGTGCAGTTCCCCAAGGCACTAAGAAGAAAATAATGTCTTGCTGTTTTTTCTGTTTGTTGGATATTTCTTTTTTTTATTCGTCCTTTTTAATGTGGAGATAAAGTTCCGTGACACAACAAGAAGCGGCGCTTCGCTCTGGAGCTTCTCCTCGGAGGTCCTGTGAAAAGTGTACATAATGGAGTAATAAAAGGCCTTTTATAGATTTATATTTTGGTGTCCAGTTACGCTTGTGATGGTTCTTTCTTGTTCTCTCCGTGATTTTCTGTCCCCTCTAGGGATGGAAATTAGATTAGGACTTTGTAAGAGGATATTCTATTTCAGTTTTTTCCCTCCTCTGCCTTTTTTCATGTTGGTTGTCCAGAATGACCTTTTCGGAAATCTAATTTGGATTTTTTTTCTCCCTGACAACGGCATTTTTCTTCGCTATTTGCTGTAACACAGACGTTTGTCCCATGGATTTTAGCAGTGGAGAATTCTGGAAAGGCCCTTTTTTTCAGACTGGAAGAAGGAGGAAATCATGGTTTCCAGTTACGTCTACCCTTTGGCCCTGGTCAGCAGAAATTCAACTTTATAATGAAGACCTATCACTGAACACTGGCTGCTTTCAATGACATTAAAATGGATAACTATCACCCGGAGGACTAGTGGGTTTACGGAGAAGCAGCTGTGACTTGAGTTCAGTCTGTTGACTCGACTATTGTATGAATCTTAATTTCTCCACTCAGCAAAGTTTAGTCATCAGTCTAAGAGTTAATTATTGCCTCTCTCGTCTGACTCTCTGTGACTGATGTGCAAGACTTACACGGTTACTCATAAAGGTGGCAGGAAAAGCCATTACCACATCTGACACTCTGGGTATGCTCTGTTTGCTTTCTGCAGTATTTCATAATGTTCCACTAGACAGGAATGGTCTCTGCATAAACACACATTAGACTGTGTAGCATACACGTGTCATCATCCCTAAGGACTGTACAGTTGACAGTTGTTGATAAATCAATAAACTGTTTTTATATAAAAATAATCATCTTGGCTGGATTTCTATAGTGCGGGTGCCTTGCTACTGTTGCCTGTTTTAAAGGAATAATTTGATATTTGGGGAAATGAGCTTATTCGCTTTCTTGCCGAGAATTAAATGAGAAGATTGACAACACGATCATGGGAGTATTGCTAAATATGAAGCCAGTTAGCTTAGCTTAGCATAAAGAAAACAGGGAGAAACAGCTAGACTTGCTCTGTCCGAAAGAAACTAAATCTGCAACTCTTAAACTCTTTACGGCAAATTCACACCAGAGCAGCGGCGAAGTGCAGCCTGCGGCGAGCTATGAAAAGTTGGGAAAAGTTTCACTTTTAGCGGTGAAGTGCCGCCACAGGAAAATGGAATTATTGTGGCGAGCCGCACTTCACCGCTGCCTGGTGTGAATTCGGCGCGAAGCTTAGTGGTTTTCGGTGATGACAGGACTCCAGGAAGCTCCTAGAAATATTCTATCACATAATCCATCATAAAACCACAGCATTTTTTTTTTACACTTTGATTTTTGGATGTGTTAATTATTGAGTTTTAAAGGTGTTGATAAGCAGACTTTGTTACCTTTGGACAAAGCCAGGCTAGCTGTTTCTACCCTTAATGCTAAGCTAACTGGCTACTGGCTGTAGCTTCATATTTATCCTACAATACATGAGCCTTGAACGTGGTATCAATCTTCTCATCTCACTCTTGGCATGAAGACGCCAAAGCTTGTTTTCACGAAATGTCAAACTATTCCTTTAAGTAAGGCCGTTTTAGATTTATTAATATATATCTATATGTTAATATTTGCGGTGTAAACCAGCTAAAGTAGCGACTTGACTGTGGGAAATACACTGATCATGTATTGACATGCTGAATGTCTCCTGGCTTGACTGTAAATCAGAAATGTGTCCTCAAAGTGTACGTTGCCCTGTGCGCTGCTAGTGAAGGCTGTAGTCTGCACCTAATGTAGATACAGACTTTACTCACAGGCTCTCCTTGACAGTAAATGGAAGTACATCAGTAAATGGCTGTAAATGCATCCTGATAGTCCTTGACAAGTGTCTCAGGAGAGTGGCAGACGATGAGAGGAAGACAGGCTGGGTGCTGTTAGAGAGGCTTTAACTCAAGAAAGTACTGACTTGTTGCAGATTTCAAAGTCACGGCGTACTGTAACAAACTGCGGCCACTGTCAGCCACCATGTTTTTCTCGGGTTGTATCCATGTAGGGTGACAGCACAGCAGAGTGATACAATAAGGCCGAGTTTTTTATGCAGTGCCACTTCAGAAATATGACGCAAACACGGCTCTTGAGCTCTCCCGAGTGGTCTTTTGGTAGTTGAGTACTTTTGGACGGGATGAGGTGAATGGGCCCGGTCCTTCCACTCCAGAGCGAGGCTCTTCTAGGACCCTGTGCGTGAAGCTGTGAGCCCTTCATATGGCTGCCTCTTCAGAGATGTTGTTGTTAGATTATAAAAGCAGGGCCGGATGCTTTCAGCATGGAGCCAGCCGCCGCGCTCCGCTCTCACGGGCTCATTTGTTAAAAGCTATAGTCTTTTCTTTTCCCACATCGCTGGAGTGTGTACTTCCTGTGTGCATTTGTAGCTTAAGCTCCTCGCTCAAGTTGAATTTTCTTCCTCACTTAATCAAACAGTGGAATATCTGCAGATGAAAGGTTGTACCTCTGAGTGGCTGTTGCTGGACACTGAGGGGGTCATTGTCTCGCCTTCCGCTGATCTACCTCTCAATGGAGGGCTTTCAGCGGGTTCTCATGCGAAAGCCCATGCTGCCTTGTTCTATTTAGAGGAGGGCTAAGAAACTAGAGTGGCCTAAGTGTTTTACAGCAGCTCTAAACATAATAGTCAAATTCTCTATTTCTGCTAGAGCCAAGACCCTACCGAAAACCAAGGGGGGGCTGTAACGCCAATATGTGGGCTTGCACATGCAAAGCACTGTGAATTTTTTTTTTTTGTTGCCAGGCATTGATCACAGTCCACCAGTATTCTGGCTGGTTCTTTTGGCTGGCTTTCTGTTTTCCGCCCTCCCCCATCCATCACACAGAGAATCAGGGATTTTTCTTTTTTTCCAACAGCGAGGGACTGGCACCGTGCTGAAATGCAGAATAATAATCCCCTAATCACCTGAGTATTGCCAGTCCTGGGTTTTATCTGCAATGGATGTGAAAGCCCCCAGTGCCTAGTGATTACAGCATTTGATCTGGGTAATAATGTCTTCACTGTTGCCCTGCCTAGGGCCCGAAGGCAGTGCAGCTCTAATCCACAGTGCATTCTAGTGGAATCGCATTACACAAAGACCACCAGGGTTCTCCTCTAGAGGGGGGGGGGGGGTTAAAGGAGGAGGTTGCCATGGAAACAAGCTCTCTCTGTGCATCTCTCTCACACACACACACACACACACACACACACACACACACACATAATACACACTCTCTCCTGGGATAGATAAGCAAAGGACAGGTTCTATGTTTACTTTCCATGGGCCCTCCAATCCCTGAGCAGGCTGAGCCCTGATAACACGAGGCCTGTACCGCCACCGACCACTGACAGCAGATAAGCACCCCAGCAGAGCAGAGCAGTCATCGCCCTCCAACCAGGATGAACAAACCTGGGGGACCCGGATTCATTTGGATTAAGCTGGATTGCTGCTTCCGCTGCTGTGTTCAGACTACTGATGTTCACACAGGACTTTCTACATGAGAACTTGATGTTGCACTTCACCCCCCGTGGTGGAGTCTCAGAGCTTAGTCAGAGGACACGGTAATGGACTGGATGCTATTTTAGATATTGAGGTCAAGGGACTGTCTGGACTGGGCAGGTTTGTGTCACTGCAGCTGGAAAAGCTAAATCCCTCCTGATGTGTCCTCCTGAGGAGCAGATGACCACACATTATCAGTATGTTATTTCAGCGTCTTCTCATTCCTGCCCTTTTTGTAATTTTCCACTGTGGAAGGCCAGTCGGGGCATTCCTTTGTGTTTCTTCCAAGTATCCACTAAAACTCAGTAATTCAATACCCAGAGTAATTAGATTTGTATGATACTAATGCCCTGAGAAGGCACCAACATGCTCTTTGATGTTGAGATCAAGACAAGTACTTCTTTATAATGTGCATTATGCTAACACGGTAATTATATTTCCACACACATTCTTTGATTAAGGCACAGCTGGAGGTGTAGAAGCAACATGACTAATTACAGAGGAAATGGTGGTGTTGAGTTAAAGTGGTGGGAGCTGGGTTTCCCTTTGGCCCGTTCTTCTGCCTGTGTTTACTTGTAAGATATTATTTATTTATTTTTATAAATCTGATTAACAACTTGAGCACATACTCTGAATTAAAAGGGCTGGACTTAATATCAACGGTTTGTAGTCCTATGTTTCCTAAGTGGTTAATATGGATTTATCTCAGTTTATGTCATAAATTATAGTTTGAGTTGATTCAACACCATGTAATAAATACAGTATAGGACCAATATATTACTTACTGCACGTTTCCTAAACTGCGTTGGTCCTTCTGTTTGTTGTTCTCTCTGGGATTGTTGAATAAGACGGGATAACCATTTTTTGTCTATAGCAGGGCTACCCACAGTGGGGCCAAATTGGCCCCCCATCAGGTTCGATTTGGCCCGCCAGATGTTAGTGAATTTTTTTTTTAATTAAAAGACTTTGCTGTCTTTTGGAGATTGTAGCAGGCTCGGTTTTAGAGAAAGAGTGAAGTTAAAACCTAACCAGGGACACGGTCTGCAAATTCACTACGGCTAGCAGTCCTATATACATTGCATCGGTTGCACTTTCATTAAGTGTAACAATGCCTATATGTATTGTCCCTGTCATGCTGTACACAGGCCTACACTAATTATGTGAATGCAGCTGTACGCTGATGATAAATGTAAACACTGTTGTTGAAGTTGCACATCAGCATCCAGCTGCAGTTAAACTGATGCACCTGTTATCTGTTCCTGTTACTTTATGGCCTACCAAATTTAATGTTATCTTTAACATTTTGGACAGTAAGCTAGCTGGTAGCTGAGATTTAATCATACTATAAACTACTTACCCGACACATCTTGTAAATAGGCTAGAGAGCTAGTTAGCCGTGTCACGCTAAGCTAACCGGAAGTTTTGAATCGAGGCCGGAAGTAATGAATTTAGTCATATTCTGGTGAAACTATCAGCTTTAACAACATACTGATTATACAGTTAATCAACAGAGAAGTGGGTTAAAGTGGAGGGGTGATATAGTATTTATTTATGGACGTTTTAATGCCCTTTTCTGCTGTGAAGAGTTGCCACTACTGGGATCCACTGCGGCCTACATGAATTCACGATGACCTCAGGTGTAACCTCACAGGTGTAACTTAACAGCAGCCACCTTTGAAGCCTTCAGCTGGTGAGTTTTTGATATCAGTTGATGTGACAGCAGCTCCAGATAATTATTATTTTTTTTTTTAACAATGTCTTTATTGTTTTTTTGTTATACAAACATCAGCATTATTATATAATATATTCAATACAGTATTTACTTTAACAAACATAACATACCCCACACACCCTTTTCCCTTTCTTACAGGGCCAAAATCAATATACAGCTTCATAGTATCAATCACACAATTAAACAGTTAAATGGCACCTCTAACAAAATGAAGATACACATAAACAGAAAATAAATAATAAATAAAATAAAAAGATTTTCAAAAACAAGAATCCATTCCCTTCTGAGGGTCTACCACTATTGTGAATTTTTACGTATCCTATCTTAATTATTCTTCCTGTAGAAGCTCACCAATATCACTACTTTTTTCCAGATACACTTTAAACTAACTTTGAAGAACTGAAAATGTCCAGACTTATGTCAAATCAACAGTCAAATCAAAGCTAACGCAGTGACCTGACTGGAAGAACAAGGCTCTGAAGAAAAAAACCCTCATGACAGGTTATTTTGTTGTCCAGATTAATACTTCATGGGATACCTTGTACCACTCCTGCGAATCTTTTGTCATCACATGGTAAACAAGTGGCTCACCACATAAAGTTTTAAATAGTATTTGTTTCTATCAAGTAGCTAAATAAATCAGATGTCCTCAGAATGTTTAGACTAGTGTTACTTGTTAATATATGATTTGTGTTTAAAAAAATAATAATAATGTGGTTCAACATTTAACTGATTTTCACAAAAACAAAATGTTAATTGGTTTAACCAGTTGTGGAAGAAGTACTCAGAACCTTTTCTTAAGTACCACAGTGTAGAAGTACTCCGCAAAATGGCCCATTTCAGAATAATCTATATTATATTATTGGATTATAATTATTGATGCGTTACTGTATACATCATACTAATATTATAATTTGAAATACTTAACAGTTTGGCATCTTAATCTACAATAATATATCATAATTCCTTATTTTATTCAGATTATTGATACAAAATATAAATCTGTAAATAAACTGAAGCTGTCAGATAAATCAGTGCAGTAAAAAGGACAGTATACCTCAAAATTACTTAAGTGCAGTACTTGAGTAAATGTTCTTACATTACATCACTGGTGTAAACTGATTTTCACTTTTATTATAATAATCCTAATCTCATCACAATCCCATACAGCATGTTAGTTCTTCTGCAGCTAAAATGCACTGTTGACTGAACTTTACTCTCCTGATGTTTCTGGTAAAAATAAAAAAAATAAAATAATGGGCCATGATTATCTGTCAGATAAACGTGACAAAAGCAACCCTAACTAAAAGTGTTGTTTGTAATACTGATAAAAGTTATCCATGTACTGGTTGACTACTTGGAATAATCTGAATTGAAGAATGATTCATTAGTATATGTATTCTTCAGGGCACATATCCTAATTATAATTTCACAGGAATTTCTGAGTTTAAATTTCAGCCTTGTATTTTTCTAACAACAGCACAGCAGATTGACTAGTGTGAGGGAGAGGTCATATTTTGACCCATTATCTGAGTGATGTAACTGTCTCATACTGTTCGTAGTATCTCACCCTCAGTTTGGGAGCACTGGACCTTTGGCTTTCCTCACAGCCAATGCTCTCATCTCAGTATTGCTGTAGTGGTGATGACTACCATCACCAGAGAGGTGCAGAGAGCAGGCTCCACTCTAAAGGCGTACACTTTGATCACAAGATTGTCCACTCTTGTCTCTTGGCTTTTTGGAAAGCTCTTACACATATAAGTAGTGAAGTGGCTGCATGATCTCTGTGCTGGAGAGCTCAGCCCTGTCCAAATACTCCGTATACTTCAAGCTCAAGTGTTATTCTCAGACACAAAGTGATACCTACTGGGCCTCAGGAACAAAACATTTTGTTTAACAAAGTTTCAACCCGGACCACCATTAGATAACATCCAGTGGTCAGTAGCAGTCTTTTAAAGGCTTCAACTAATGGTTCTTTTCATTGTCAATTAATCTGCCAATTCATTTTTGTATTAAAGGGACTCTATGTAGGAATCAGAAATTGCTTGTTAGCAGTGACACCTGTGGCTATTAAGTCGACGACAGTCAGCATCCTGTTGCTCGCGATCGCGCTTGTGCTTGCACTATGTAGAAGCATCGGTCAAAACAGTGAGGCGACACACATCGCAAATGAATGTGATTGACAGCTAAAACCACAATATCACTATATATACTCACATGCTTGGCAGTACTTTGTTAGCTTACCTATAGCGGAGCTGAAGAGAGTAAAGGCACTCGTGAGCGCGCATGACGTCACATCCGTTGGATTTTCCCGTAAAAAACGGCCCGCATTCATCACATTAAAAGCAGTCTACAGTCTGATAGAGGAAACCCAGAAAGTCACGTAATGTCTCATTTTTAAGGTTAGGTTACAACCTGTTCACACAGTGGCAATAAAAACAATTAAAAAACATTTATATGTGTAAAAATGTACATACATTCCCTTTAATGGATGCATTGTTAGAAAATAGTGAGAAAAAATAGTGAAAAATCTATACAAATGTTATGTTTTTTCATGTAAGTTATTCAGGTTACTATCATATATTACAAACAAAGAAACACATTCGAGGTGCTGGGATTTCTGTCAATATATTGATCAGTTTGTTGCAGCTCTAATATTTTGCTCAAATGTACTATTTTTTCTTATTTATGGTGACAATTTTGAGTAAAACCATAGGCACGTTTTACGAACAAGACAGCTCTGCAGGGTATTTACTTAAAAAAAATACATTTAAGCCAACCCAGGAAAATGTTGACACCAGACTAATGAGATTCATTTGATGAAATTGTTTGTGAAACTGGATTTCTTGCCCCCGCTTCCGGTCTCTGGTGATTTTTTTTTTTCCTTCCCGGTAAACACTTTATTTCTATTCCTGTTTGGTTCATTGAAGCATCTGTCATTCCCAGTGCTCCCACTGCGCCTGACAAAAACAGAGCCATGTTAGATTGAAAAGACAGAGGGGCAATCTTTCAAATGGATCTCTTTTTCGAAAATATATTATGACATAATCATGTTTTCTTCCTAAAAGCCCAGGGGAGGCCTGTCTGTCAGATTGCAGTCCTCTCTTGGCTGCCTGGCCTGAACAGAAACAGCAGTTGTGTGTTAATAGAACCCAGAGGCACTCTGAAACCTTACCCATTCTGCTTTACGCTCTCAGCCAGGAGATTAAAGTCAGGGAAACATTACAGGAGGCTGGATAATTGCCCCTGTGTCTCCACCAGACAAAAGGCAACGCTCCGGCAATTCCCTCGGTAAATTGTCAAGAGAGGCTCAAGGATCCTTCAAGGCTGCAGCAAATTGTACAGTGCTGTCTAACAAACTACCAATCTCTGGATATTATGAGGCTTCCATATATCCTTGGCCATAATGACAGCTTGCTCTGCTATAATGGAGTGCAGGCACAAGATAGCTTTTGTGAACACACTTCCAATAGAAAAATTACTACCTTAGTTCCCAGTCTGCGCTTTTCTTTTTTTCCCTTTTGTTCCCATTTGTGTTTTGATTTATTCTGCTATCATTTTTTATTTTTATTCAGAGTGGCTGCTGCCACCAACAGATGATTGCAACCTTTACTCCTGAGGGCCACTTGATCCCCCGACAGGAAAAAAAAAAATCTGCAAGCAGTTAATGAGTTGCCATCCATGCCTAGTGTTAAGGGCGTCTACAAATTAACAGAGGCTTTTGTCAGGGCGCTCTCTCGCTCTTTCCTGCTCTTGCCACCACTTTCTCCCTCCTCCTCCTCCTCGCCTGCTCTTCAATTTTCTCCCTCTACCTGCCCGCTTCACGCTCCAGCAGCTCCGTGGCGGGAGCAGCGTTGTCTGGCTCTGGCTCTCTGAGCGGCGCTCATTGTCAGCGCGGTTCATGTTTAGAATTAGTCATTTAATGAGAACAAAAGAAATTAATTGGTGGTTTAAGCCTAATGAGACGTCTGTGAAATTAACGGGCCTCATCAATAGAAACAAATAAAAATCCTCCAGCTTGTTGTTGTGGAGCATTATTCTGACAAAGCTTTTGACACAATGATGAATAGCGGGTCAGGAGAGACCATCTGTGCTTTTTTAAACCCCTGCAGGAGGGGGAAGGAATGTGGGCTGGCTCAGAGAGAGATGGTGATAAAAGAGGGAGAGGGGGGGAGGGATGGGAGAAAAGAGGAGAGAGAGAGAGAGAGGGGAAAAAAATAAATTCACCGGCTTTATTCATCGCCCTTTAGCATGATACCGCTGTCTAACCATGGTTACAAAGGAAATAAAAAACACGGGCATTAGCATGTGAAAGGCGCTGGGTCTCTGACTATGCGTCCAGAAAGCCAAAGAGCTCTGATTTCGAGGGATATTTAACCTCCATTCAGACAGCAACAAAGGCCTGGCTGTCGCGCTGAGAGCAGTGGTTCAGCCTGATTGGGGCTCAGGAGGAAGGGGAGGGGGACAGGCAGGATCACAGACCTCATTTGTTCCCCCTCTTTACTTTAGCCTGTCTCTATTCCCACTGAAGAGCAGCATTTCCTCTCTATAACCCCCCTCCTCCTCCCCCTCCTCCTCCTCCTCTCAAAGTTGTAAATGTATGACCTGAGGAATAAATTGGATGGGAAGGAGCCGAGGAGGCAGCACCGAGAGGAGTAATACATCTCTATCATGTTCGGTGACCTTTATTTACCACGCGTTGAGCAACATTGTTGTCCGTGTCATGTGTCTGCCTCGCTTCCTTTGCTTTTAACGCCGCCAGTATGGAAGTTGCGGACGTGGTGGCGGTGGTTATCTGCCCGTCTTCATTCCCGCCAGCAGCCCTACCCTTTGCTCTCTGCGGCCACCCAGCGGGGCCGGCCCAGCCCAGCCTGTTTGTGTATCATGGAGAAACTGTTTGCTTTCCTGCGCTGATCAAATAAACAAGCCATGTCTTTGGGGGGGGCGGGAGGTTGGAGGAGTGGTGTCTGCGTGTTGTTTAGCTCTCTGGGTGTAGATAAGGAATTGTTTGATGGGGTAGAGAGAGAAACGAGAGCGATTCAGGTCAGCTAATCTGATTTACACAGAGATGGTCTGGCCGTTGCAGGGAGCAGTAATTACATAAAGGGATTAGAAGCCCCCCAAAGCTCCCAAACCTACAGAGAGGAGAGAGGGGTGGAGGCTTAAAAGGCCGGAGAACTGCTCGAGTATATTGCGGCAACAACAACAGCTTGAGCAGTTCTCGGTGCAGATTAAAAATGGCTGAGATCGCGCTCAAACAAAAGGGGGCATTTGGCTAAAGTAGTATTACTTAGCTTGTTTACACGCGTTTACATCTGCTGCTTTGATCCCACAGTTATCAGAATTTGTTTTCAGAGGCCAAATATTACAGTTGTGTCTGCCAGGGAATCCGGCGGTACCAGCTGATGTCATCAATTTACGCTCATCACATCGTTTTTTTTTTTTTTCTGGGAACTTGTTTACAAAGCACACAGCATAAAATCACATGCTATCTTCCCCTTATAGCTGCAGTGGGTAGAAATGGAGCAAATATGATTAAAAAAAAAAAGTAATTTTTATAAAACGGTCATTATATTCTGTCCTTCGGTGCTCCTAATGGCATCTGCAAGATTTCACAGACCGGAGGAAAACAAGCAATCAGAGCTGACCTGGAGTCTGCTGTCCAGCTTCCGTCTATTAGAGCCGGCTGTCAATCACTCGCGAACTTCGATCAAACGGTCAAACTATGCCGCACTGATCAAACATGAATCAATATTCTGTTACTGTAATGCCTATTTCTCTCCTCAAATGTTCTCAGAAACATCTTGTAGTGTACTGTTTAGCTGTAAAATGAGAAAGTTTGTGACCCGGCAGCCATGATGAGATCTGTTGAGGAACTACCAAGCACCGCCCACCAGCCGGAAAATTAGGAAGATTTTTTAAAGCCTGAAAACAGAGTCATGAGGAGGTGCAGAAACACATTGCTGATGTAGTTGTTGGTACATGTGTTCACTACATAGTCTGTTTCCACACTCTTTTTTTATTATTTATTCCTCTAGGTGCAACAATAACTTTGCTCCGTGTTACAAATGCAACACATAAAGTAAAGGTCCTATTGTTACAGGCGACCTCTCCTCCCCCAGGTTTCCCCTCAACCCGTGTCTCACGCTCTCATTGGTTGTAGCTCGTTGCCGGAGTCTCCGACAGGTCCAGATATTTAGCATGCTAGATATCTGGAATGTGTCTGCTCGGTGTCGGCGAGCTCTGATGTGCGAGCGGCAAGCCAGCGCCGATTTGACTCTGATCTGGGGCTTTTGTCGGAGAGTGTAAAATCAGGGCTAAAGTCTGCTCTGTATTTGAGTGCACTCATCATTTGCAGATTGATCACTCTCAGCCTTGACATTCTGCTCACTATTAGCTATTTTTCCATGTTTCCGCTAGGTACGACGAGCAAATATCCAACGCTTCTCTCGTCGCCATTTGTCTGGGTATTTAAAAATGCACAGCTGAATAATTGCACCGCCAGAGCCATTACTTCATCCACAGGAATGACTTGCACGCTTGGCTGCCGTTTCTAGAGTGTGCTTGGCTAATCCACTCATTGCTTTGTGCATTCAGTGCTGTGAACCATAGGGCACCCGCTTGGATGCCCGTGCATAAATTACTGCCATGGAACATAAAGTGCTGGGAGGATTTTCCTTAACGATCGCCAACGCTTTAAACGCTTCTGCTTCAACAGTCGATACTGCTCAGCCCATTCAATTATTCAGCGGCCCGTCCCTCATTAACAAAATCCTGACCTTGACATGTCTGCCCTATTTCTCTCCCCTGACAGACTCGGCTCTCCAAACGACTCTGTTTGCTCTGATATTGGCTTGGAAATCCATGCATATTGATAAGTTGTTTGCAGTGTAATTGAAAATGTCAGTTATGAGGCCCCGTACAGACAAAGGTCGGCCCCAAGAACAAAAGCTGACAGGCTGCTATGTATGGAGCATATATAGTGTGTGGATGCAGGAGAGTAGAATGAATTCTGATTTATACTCTTGTATACATTTGTATATTACTACTTGTATGTGCCAAAAGTACTAGTTAAAACAGAGAGAGAACATTTTAATCTTGAGGTAATTACATGACTCCACTCTCCATTTTCATAAAGATTTATGGATCGGTTTGTGGTCACTTGATTGAAATTCTAATCTGTCTACAAAGGTCAAATTGTTCATCATTCATATCTCATGGTCTGAGCAAACATCCACGGCTCAAACATTCGATAGGACTTATGAATATGCTCATCAAATTGGTAACCCGCCGCCTCTTGAGGGAGGCACAGGTGTCCTGTGGGTGCTGTCTTATCTCTAGGATGTGTTGCACCTTTTGCATCAGTGATGCGATGTGTCAATCAAATGCCGCCCCGCTCTGCATTAGAGGTGTAAGAAAATATCGATACACATGAGTATCGCGATATAATGTTTTGTGATACTGTATGTATTCTCCAAAACACTGTATCGACTTTTAATCAACCTTTTAAAAATCCAACGTCCCGATAGCAGACCCAGCTGCTATTCTGGCTTTCAGAGGTTTTAGCGGGCTCAGTTTTCAAGCTACAAATATCATATGAAACATGAAAACGTAAGGAATCCATCGGTACCAGCCATGTCATATAAGCTTGTCGCGAAGGAGGTTAAATAATGCTCTAAAGTTACGCTAAATTTTGGCGAAGAAAAACTGGCATGGCCATTTTCAAAAAGGGTCCCTTGACCTCTGACCTCAAGATATGTGAATGAAAATGGGTACTATGGTTACCCACCACGAGTCTCCCCTTTACAGACATGCCATATAGAAATATGTTATTTTTTGCCTATTCTAAAATTGTGTATTTCTGAGAGTTCTTTATATTATGACAGTTTTCCTAAAATTTTATATAAAAAAATCGCAATATATCGCCTTTCTTACAATATTGCAATATATTGAATCGTTGTATCATGATACGTATCGTATCACCAAATTCTTGCCAATGCACAGCCCTACTCTGCATCTCAGAGCACTAGCACCCGCTCACAATCTGACCGTCTTAATCTGCTCCGCAGGGGTGGGATCCGAGGTTAAAGTGCTCGCCACTATTTCTACATAAACAAAGATTTGAACCTCAATCCCCAGGAGCCTCAGCTGGCCCGACAGGCCCCCGCCCCCTCCGTGCCCCGTCCTGCCTGCAGGCAGAGCGGTGACTGCCTGCTGGTTCTTTAATCGATTGCTAATGGGTTCAATTCCGTCGTTGAGGAGCTGCTTGGAACCTGGCCCTGAGACTGAATGAAGTGGAAATACCATTTGCGGCTTTATGAGCCGTTATACTGCAGCGAGAGACCTCTATTCGGCATGCTTCGTAGCGCTGCCGAGAGTTTTGCACCACCGCTTGATGGTTTTTCTTATGCCGGCTCCTACTGCTTTCGTCTCAGTGCTCTCCATTTACACTGTGCCCTAAAGCATTTACATCCATTCAATCTACAACAAAATTGCTTTGCTTTGCTGCATTTTTCACAAGGCTCGATGTGTAGGGTAATTACCATAGTATATCTCCCTTGTACACATGAGGGCCCAACAGATTCATCCCATCTTTAAGCTGCGATATTATTCATCAGTTTTGATCAGCCCCGTGTACCTATGGCCCCGTGTAACTCCGAGGCTTCTGGGATCACTGTGTCTTATTACCCACAGCAACGAGCATGTAGCTCAGACAGTATGAAATATGTGAGTAGTGGATAAGTTATGAAACTGCAGTTGATGTTTTATTGCAGTAACGTGTTTCCACCTTGTGTAGATGCAGTGAGAGAGGTTGTGCCTCCCCAGTTTACAGATCTGCCCAGATTTCTGCAGTGCTCTTATGAGCTTGCTCTGGCTGAAATGCAAAGCTAAGCAGCCAACACTGCTCTACATTTCACATCCAGTCCCAGCAGACATGTGCTCTTTGAAGCATTTCTGGGCCAGGGATACAAGTCTTGTTTGTTCAGTACTTCTTCTGGAGAGAAAAAAAGAGAAAAATGCAAGCTATTTTTTTCTTTCACTGTGGCAGGGAGTAACATTCTTTGACGTCTCAACAGAAAGCCTTGTATTACAGCACTTGCTGCCAGATGCCTTGATAGAATCACCCATGTCAAACAGGAAGAGAAATAAATGCTTCATTGAACTAGAGCTCAGCTTAGTGATGGTGGGAGGGAGGGATGGCGAGGAAGAGCGAAGGAGGGGCGAGCAGGCTGCTGTGTGGGTGTCTGTGGGTGTCAGTACGCTAGCGCAGGGTTATTCTCAACCCTCAGTATAAGCACTTTCTTAGATGTGGTGTGAATAATTAGTGCGCCTGGCCTAGATAGTCCCATCAATGAACATCTAATCTTCTAAAAAAATAGGAAAACCGTAATCAAGGAAACCGGCGGTTTCGGTAGGCGACCTGGTGCCAGCAGGGTACAAAGCATATGTTTGTGTTTGTTCTTTCAGGCTCATCTTCCAGCGCCAAGTAGAGTATGACAGGATTTACATGCAGGTTTCTAATCTCTGTAAGCGAACCTGTTTCGGGATGTAATTCACATGGTATGTCTTTTGATTCGGATTAGTCTGGGCAATCCTCTTACCCGTGGCTCAGTATAACTTATCACTGACAAGGCCGTCTCGTGGAGCAACGCAAATCCTCATATCCACCCCTCCCAGACTTCCAACTCTTAATTCTAATCTGTCCAAATCTGATCTGAGACTTTAACTTCCAAATACCTCTTGAAAGCCAGAGCTCGAGCCGAAGTTCATGCGAGGGCTTTGGATTACATAAATTGAGGTTAGGGATTTCCAATATGGCCTTATGTTTGAGAATAGAGCAGGATTTGGATGTAGGTTGTCAAATCTCCTGCATTTTTATAATTTTTTCTCTCTTTAATGTTGAATCTTAAATAAAAGGATCATCACTCATGTTCTACCTAATATCCTTTGGTAATTGATATTGCACCTTCTATATGAATTAACATAAAATACGTCATTCTATACCTCAAAATATTCCTTCTTTTTTAAATTTATATTAAGAAAAAGTTTTCTTAACGCCGCATACTTTACTTGATGACGTGCTTTGATGTGAAAATACCATAAAATATTTAAATGTGTGAGTCACATCCCTGATCCTTTAAGGTTCTTTATAATTCAATAAACAGGATTTAAAGTAGAGCAGGCATGCTCCACTTTTTCTGCCTCAGCCGGAAGGCCACAAACGGGCTCTTATTAAACGTTGTAAGATTATGCCTTAATCTCACTGAACACATGTTGGGTGGAATAAAAGCAATTTTATTTCTGAAACAGTGCTCCACACAGCTCTCCCTCTCTATAATCTTATCCCAGCTTCTGCTGCAGAATGAAAAGTCTTGTTGGCGTGCCAGAGCCGCTGTGTGTTTGGAGGAGAGATCGAGTTCCTAATTGAAAGTTGTAACCCGTTAACGTACCTGTGCCCGACTTGGACGGCACCTACAGCCCAGAGACAAACTTGGTTCCCAGTCAGAGAGGATTTGGGTGCCATGTTCTCTGCTCTCGGTGAGACAGTGGTGTGAAGATGACGATAAGCCAAAGCTCTAAATCCCAGACTCAGCTGTCTTATCTGGAGCTGCTGGGCCGTGTGGCATGCTTTAATGGAGGCGGCTCACTGTCTGAGCTTTAGCTACAATCGCATTAAGATTCCCCTTCACCTCAACTAGGCTTGTTTGTTTTTGATTGAATCTTGTGAATTAAGGTTTCATCTCAGTTAAAGTCACCCCGCGGTTTAATTCCTCTGACTACTGCGTTCCCAGGAAGGAACAGTCTAATTTAATCTCTTATCATGTGAGAGAGTACGACAACTAATAAACACACTAATACGCTGCGTAAAATGGATTTGCCCTTTTGCCCTGTTTGTTTGCTGCAAAGGAGGAAACCTTAAATACAAAAAAAGTGATCACTCATCTTATGCACATGAAATGAATCTCACTTTTACTTCAAACGAAACACAACTTCTTTTAGCATCTAATGACAGGAAAATGGCTAGTTAACAACACTCTTTGAAAACTGTACTGTTCAGTTGTTTGAGTAGTTTGAAAAAAAAAAAGGCATTTGCTTCTTCTTCGCTCACATTTTATTTTCCTGTCACCTGCAAGTGAGACATTTTTATTCAGAAGAAAAAATAAGCCTCACACAAAGTTAAACAAGATGTTTATACAGCCAGCACTGAATTAATTCATGTCACATACGCACCTTCTATTTTAATTCAGAAGTCAACAATAATGTGATCTGCATGAAAGCTTAAAGGTTAAGATACAGGAATCCATATGAGAAACATACCTAAAATATACACAGTAAAGACTGTTTTTAAATAGAAGCATCCTTTATAGTCAGATGTTGTCCTGACAGACTAACAGAAACATTAAACAGATATTCCACAAGTGTGTCTAATGAGTTTATCTATTGTCTGTCTTACTCAGGTAAGTCTATTAGTCTGTATTTAATATAATCATTATATATTACTGTTCTTACCGGTCCTTATCTAGAGGAAAACGTTGTACGTGACCAATCACAGTAAAGTTAGAAAGTGCCAATATCCTCTACCTATTAAAAATCATTTGAATAGTATTTTGTTAAAGATACAATGTGTAGGATTTGGCGGCATCTAGCGGTGTGGTTGCAGATTGCAACCAACTAAGTACCCCTCTGCTCACTCCTCTCTTACCAAGACTGCGGTAACGTGAGCTGTCAAATGCAAATATGTAGATAACGATTCTTATTTTCAGGTGATTATACACTATTCAAAACATAATTATGAATATTATATTACATTTCTGCTAATAGATCTGGGAAATGTTACACACATAAGAGGTAATGTACAGCGAGCCGGTCATTGTTGTGAAATAAACCCTGACAGGGCGGTATGCGTCCTGTCAGGGTTTATTTCACAACAATGACCCGCTGGCTATACATTATCGCGCTTATTACACGGCTACTTACTTAAGAAATCAATAATTTCACACAAAAACGGTCCTCTAGAGTCCGACATCAGAGCTGCGTCCATAGCAACGGTCTGTTATACATAGCAACGGTCTGTTATACATAGTAACGGTCTGTTATACATCGTAATAGTCTGTTATACATAGTAACGGTCTGTTATACATCGTAACGGTCTGTTATACGTCGTAACGGTCTGTTATACATCGTAACAGTCTGTTATACATCGTAACGGTCTGTTATACTGAACATAGCAACAGTTTTCTATAAAGAAATAACAGACCGTAGAACGCAGTGATTGACCAATCAGAATCGAGTATTCAACAAAGCCGTGTAATGATGTTCCTTTAAAATCATTTGATTAGCATTTTGTTTTGACAAAAACTTTGATAAATAATAATCAATAATTATTAGTAATCAATAATAAATAAATAATGAATTGCTAATGTCACATGACAGAAAATGTCAAACATTCAGGTTACAGCTTCTCAAATGTGAGAATCTGCTGCTTTTCTCTGTTTTATAATATTGTAAATTGAATATCTTGAGGTTTTGGTCTGTTTGTCAGACAAAACAAGACATCTGAAGACGTCATGCTGGGCTGGGAAACTGTGATGGACATTTTTAACTAGCCTCAGGACGTGGACACTGTGAACAGGGTCAGCTGGCCGCCCCTCACAGCCATAGGGTCGTATAGAGGCAGGTTGGATTGACCTTGTTTCAAAGTGATAGCCTGGCCTGGCAGCACCTCTGGCATTGTTGTGCTTTTGCTATTATCTTCCCTCTGTTTATCCCCCCCCACACACACACAGACACACACACATGCACATGTGCACGCAGCACACCCATACCCCCAGTGGGTCCCAGTCTGTTTACTCAGGTGCCTGCTCGCTCTCGGTGCAGCGATGAACTCCTGTGCAGACTTTAACACTCCGCTGCCTCTCAGGCAAATGCCAAAACAAATCTTGTCATAATTAGCAGTAATCCTGCTCATTACCGTCTGCTTAATTATCCTATTAATAGCACTTCCTGGGAGAGCTTGTTTGCTACGCAGGCAAATGTTTGTTCCTAAATTAGCAGACAAGAAGACAGCTCCATTGTTCAAACAGCAGCTTTGACAAAGCAGAACAGGCAGGATTAACAGCAGACAGAACGGGCCACAAGCTCATTTCCGCTTGGCGCTGACAGGCAGGGAGGAGGCAGCCTGGGCCAACAACAGCACTCTTATCCTGCAAGCTGCTGCATAATCTACATAGTCAAGTACACACACAATCAGCACAAGCAACTTGTCATATCAGAGCTGCAGTGTACTATGAAATAAGGATGAGTGACGGGAATAGAACAAGCTACAGGTGTGCTAGGACTGTAACTGTACAGTTAATAGGGGTGGGAAAAAAATCAATTCACCCATGTATCGCAATTTTTATTTTTTTTTTTTACGATTTTGAAATAGATTTTTTTAATGGCAGAATCGATATATTTGCTTCATTTGAGTTTATACGGAGGTAGAGGGAAGAAACCGCTGTTATTGTTGACACTAATGTGACATCATATCCGTTCCGTATCCGTCAACCAAAGCAAACCGCAGTCGGACGCTACAACTGTGGCACACCCATATACTGACATTTATGTTAAATCCAATCAAACGGCCCTGATGGAGCTGACCATGGATGTATAAAGAGAACGGAGCTAACGGGAGCGCTAGCGACGGATTTGGCGAAGTTAGCGGAAGTATAAACGTGCGACTATGTCCGGTTTTCAAAATAAGGTGTTAACAAAGGGAACTTTATATACAAAATACATATATGGAAATAAGATTGATTTGGTTATATTCACCAGAAGTATAAAACATTACAAATTAAAAACATTCAAACATTTTTACTGTATAAATTTAAATATTTTCCAAATAAAAATTCCCTAGAAGTTTATGATTCAACTTTTTCCCATGATCTAGTGTTAAAAAAGTTAAAATCGCAATAAATCTTATCTTATAATATTGAATTGCAATTTTTGTAGAATCGCAATACATATCGAATTGGGAGATCGGTGTATCGTCCCAGCCCTAACAGTTAATATACCGTGTTTTTAAATGATGCTTAGTGTTTCATTGCTGTGAATGGAGATAAAGCCACTGTGTTGTTCTTAATAGGAACCAGCCAGATTCCACCGGCCTGAGAGCCAAGAGCATTACCGGAGCACCCTGCAGACAACTGCCCGACTAACCTCATTACACTGCAGGTAACAAGACACTAATGTGGACTTACAAGTGTGTGTGATTTTCAGAGGGAGAGTACTCCCGATCTTGTAAGGCGATAGGCTCATCATTGTAAAAATGGAGGTATTAGTGAATTGGATCTGTCTTATCCATCCGGCCCCCCCAAGTTTCCCAAACAAGGCTCCAGAGGAAAGCTTTTAAAGTAAATAAGGCAAGTGCTCAGAGGGAGGTGAAGACCAGCCACACAGAGCTATGCACACTAACCTAAGCAGACCCAACACCTCATGCTCCAGCAGGCCTATACATTATAAATGACCCTCTCTCTTTCCCCCGCATGCACCAGCCCCCTATACTGTATACACAGCCAGCGTGCCATAGCTGGAATAAGCAGAGCCCGGTCTGTGGAGCCCGCAGCACTGTCAGCCCATTGATGTACAACACTCTGCCCTTTGTTCCTTGTACACAAACACACTTTCCACATTAATATTTCACAGGAAATGTACTCCGTGCTTGTGATTTAAAGCCTTTTCTTGTTAACAATGCTGTTTTCTCTATTCTGTTGCACTGAATTATGAAGGCAACTTGTCAGAGAGAAGACATGCCCATTAGATTATAATACCGCTGGAGATAAATGATTACTGGCAAGGCACGTGTGACTTAATCCACTGTGCCTTTGCTGTGTTCTAGTTCAAACATCCTCCCCGAGGTTGCACTTGCAGCTATTAGTTAAGAGCATGGAGATGTGTTTAATGTGCGTACAGTACGTGCGAGTGAGCGTTTGTAATGCGTGTGTACACATTATGCACATATGCATATTGTACATTGCTTTATCGCCCGTGCATTTTCTCTCAGATCTGTTTTGTCGGAGTGTGAGAAAATGCACAGCCATGTGATGTCGCTTGTTTGTTCTCGTTGTCAGAGAAAAGGCAAGGATCAATGGATTTTCCTTGCGAGAGTGAAACATGACAGACATAACGAAAGCCTTTCATGAGAAATGAATGAATAATTCATGGGCGCTCTCTCGCTGTGCTTTGTTGTGTCTCATACAGATGGGATTACAGAAGGCTAGATCTTGGAAACATATGAAAGATTAATTTGTGATCTGGGACACTGCTTGCTTACAAAAGGACTAAATAATGATTTTACTGAGAGTGGCAGGGATCTGGGGATGGGTGTGATGTGCACAGGGGGCCGGACACAAAGAGCCTGCAGAGAGCGCTCAGAATAATGTGACCTGACAGATATTCAAAAACTTTGTGTGAAAAGTGAACTTTCAAATATTCCTCTCATTATTTTGATTGATTTATGTCGTGATGCAATTCGATAAAAGCTGAAAGACAAGTTAGTGTTGGAACAGCATTGTTAATCATTTTTCTTATTGATCCCTTAAGAGTGAAGTCAGTTTGCTTTACCCTATTTTACAGTGGCAGGTCAGACATATAGCAGCTATCTGAGATGGAGGGATTTGCTGTCTTGCTCGAGGACACTTCAGCTGGCCGGCTGCTTTTTGAATCCAGACCCTCCAGCTGAAGAACTGACTTCAAATTAGCCGCCTGCTGCCCACGATTTAACAACAGTACACTGGGCGCTCCTGTCTTCATAGCTGCTGAATGTAGCATTAAGGGGTTGCCTGAAAATAACTCATATCTTTTCAAAAGAGCCCCCTCCGATAATTCAGCAGGGAGCACGAGAAGCTGTTGTCTGGAGTCTCCCAGATGGCAGAGACTCCAGGGTGGCACCGCTTGTTGTTTTTGATGAGCTGTGCATATACAAAAGCAAAACATCTGGAGCCGCCATGTGGCCTCTCCATTTGGCCAACCCCATACCTCCCCGAGCCAGATGCACCCAAACAACTGTGAGCTAAACAGCATGAATGATTCATAGAAGAGCGAGAGGCACGGCTCACACCAGAGACCTGCCAGCCACTTTGATTGGAAATCTGAAAAAAAGCTATGAATATGCACGGGACATTAAGCTTGCGGGGGGGTGGGATGATTTGTCAAGTGATCTGTATTTCACCAATATGGAGAAAGCTCCTGTGGTTTTTCTGATTAGAAAATAAGAAATTTAGTGTCCAATTGCCAGAATCATTAAATTCTTAAGAGGTGTAAATGGTTAGCAAGGTGCTCTGGAGATGTGACTGTGGCGTGGTGCTGGATGGCTTCCTGTGTCAAAGATAAGCAGACAGCGTGCAAGGGGAAGGATTCACACCTGCTCCACGACTCGGTTAGATCAAACTTAATTAGATTCTCAATTGGAGACACTTTGCATCTGATATCAGACCATTTATGCAGGAATCTATCTGTGGAAATAAAATCAGCCAGAATGAACAGACGGTTGAGGTGAAAGTACACGCGGTCATTAGATTAGTAAGTGAAAACTTAAACGTTTTATATCCTCTGAAAAACACAATTTTTGAAATCACATTCAATGAAAAGTGACAGATTTTTTTTTTGTGAAATACGAATGAAATAAGAATTGTTACACCTGTTTGATTCAATTTCATCTTAGTTTTTTAGGGATAAAGGTAACAGTATTTTACTTGTTGTTGGGGTAAGTTATTTTAGTAAAAATTTGATAAAATATTTTTTAGTATTTTAGTCCTGGTGTTCCCTCGTTGTGACTTTGAAAACTACTTTTAACACATGTTGTTAAAGGTGCTCTATATGAGAGCATTAAAGGGACTGTATGTACGTTTTCACATATATAAACGTTTTTAAGTGTTTTTTATTGACAATGTGTGAACAGGTTGTAACCCAATTTAAAAAATGAGACCTTCCACGACTTTCTGGGTTTCAGCCTGAAGACTGCTTTTTATGTGAAGAATGAGGGATGTTTTCTCTGGGAAAATCCAATGGATGTGACGTCATACGCGCTCCACTTACAGGGCTAACAGTGTGCAACGAAAGCTAACGTTTGGTTAGAAATGGAGTCAACTAACGCAAATAAACAACCAGCCCCACCACAACTCAGACTCCAACACAAACTCCACGGAAGCACAAAAAAACACAGGTGTCACTGTTAACAAGCAATTTCTGATTCATACATATCTTACATATAGCCCCTTTAATATAGCGTCAAACAACTATTTGTCACTCTGCCTCTGTGTGTGTTGTAATCAGAGCTTCTCCATGCTTTGTTGACATTGCCGGGCCAGCCGTGCGTGCCTTTTAGTGCATGTTAGTGCATGTGAGCGTGCCCCACTGGCTAGCTCATGGAGGCTACTCTGCACTGCTCTCATGCGGTGGTTACAGCTAATAACACCATCCTGACGGTGTCATCGCGTAAGCTAACACTGTTAGCTCTGTCAGCACTTTCGCTGTTGTTTGCGCTGTTAGCATTGTTAGCACCATTAACTCCGAGCCACTGCCTCGCCGTTGCCATGTTGAGAGCCATTGAGAGGCAATAGAAACGCTCCCAATCTCGCATTTCTCGTATGCTAAGAACTGGGACGTATAGAAGGTAGAGTAGGATCCACTCAGTCTTGAGCTACAGTATTCACGTTGCTCAGAAGATCTCAGACATGCCTTCCCTTGTCCTTGCATAGGTACGACGTCATGCCGAGGATGTCTTTTCATGTCTTGCCACTGACTCATTTCTTTAATTATTGTGTGCTTCTAATTCAGTTTCGCTTAGCTGGAAACACTCTTTCTGGCGATTCATCTGTTTTCAACTGAAGGTATGATTTGCATAATCTGAAAAGATTTAGGATATTCTATAATTTGCCTCTTTACCGTATTTACATGACCCTCATTTTGTGAAATGTTTTGTAATATATAACGCTACTTGCTTACTTATTTAACTAGTTTGACTTTATATTCAGGGGTACTTAATGACATCAATTATGGCTTTATAGCTTATATTTCATAATATAGTTCAATTTCAAGTTACTGATGAACCAAACCACACTTCCAGATACTTTTTATTTAACCAATAAGGTAGGGATGGGCAATATAACAATATTATATCGATGTTGTAATATGAAAATAAATATCATCTTAGATTTTGGATATAGTATTATAGCCAAAGTGTTGTCTTTTTCTGGTTTTAAGGCTAAATTACAGTTAAGTAACGATATTTTCTGAACCTACCAGACTGTTTTAGCTGTTCTATTATTTATTACCCATTATATCCACATTACTGATGGTTATTTATCAAAAATCTCATTGAGTAAATGTTTTGTGAAAGCACCAATAGTCAACCCTACAATATCGTCGCAGTATCGATATCGAGGTATTTGGTCAAAAATATTGTGATACTTGATTTTCTCCATATCGCCCAGACCTACGATAAGACCTTACCACTGTATGTCCTTCTGCATCTCTTTTCTTTTCTTGTTTTCTGTACCTTCGGGATATTTTCTGGTCCTGCTGCACTATATGTGTTATTATGATAATTTCCTGAAAGTCTTAGGGATATGTTTGCAGTAAAGGGAGAGAAAGGATCCTGCTGAGGCAGTTACATGATCAGTGTTGAAGAAAGTTGATAAAACGTTTAGGAATATATTCATATTAATCATCGCAAATTACACATGAAGTCATTTTGTAAATTTAGATCTAGAATGGTGTGATGTAGAGACAGAGATGTAATGATGCGCTGGTCACCGTCTATAAACAGACCAATAAAAATGGAGAGCTGCTGCAGCAGGTCTGTGGAGGAATGTGTCATCAGTTCTCTGACAGCATGTTAGACTCAGCACTGATGCCATTCACTGTCTAATGAGATGAGCTCTCACTGCTAATTAACCCATCCTTAACTCCCAGCGCTCCATTCATCAGCACACAAAGCTAAGTGAAAGCAGACACAGATAAGGACAGAAAAATGTTCAGACCTACTTAATCTCTCTGCAGAGATTCAGAGCACATTTCAAATTAGAGATGAAGTTACAGCAAACAGAGTTGTTTATATTGTTTCGTAAAAGATGAGTCATCACTCTTTTTTTTTTTTTAAGTAAGTCCATACTTGGCACAAAAAAAAAATGATACGGCTGTTCTGATTACAAGTGGAGGAAGTTGAGCTCAATTCATCTGGAAGTGGTCAGGTGTACATACTGTATATAATGTGATCCAGTGCAGCAGCCCTGCAGTAATGATAAGTGTTGACTCTGGTCTGTGGAGAGGAAACTGTGTAGCTGGTTATTTGCATGTCCAGAAGGAAAGTTGTCATTAAAGTGGTAATTTGAGACACATTCGTAATGCTTTGTGTGAACTGTAATCTGCTTTAGTGAGATCTGGACACAAGAGGCTACGTCTGCAGAGGGCCAAAGATTCAATACTTTACTTTCAGAAAGTCAGTTTATTTTCACAGCTTCTTCTCGTCATTTATGAGGACAGTAAATCACGTTGTGTGTGTCTTACTGACTGTATATGAGAAGCAGCGACTGGTCAGACTTTGTGTTGACTCGCGCTAATCTGGCTTTAACTTTCGCTCATAATCCAGTTAGTAAAACCTGAGCTCACTCACAGCCCTCCTATTAACACAAAAGACAAACCCTTGCCTGTTTCCTGATCCCGAGCAACTAATATTCTGTTGTCTGCAACTTGTTAGCTTTAGCATAGCCAATGACAGTGCAGGGAACACTCATGTTGATTAGTACATTAAGATGCACACAAATTACTCATTTACTGTGAATAATAATTAGATTAAAGTAATAGTAACAGTCTGAGTTCGTAGGAATTGTTTGATAGTAAATTTTGCTTTTGCTGCGAGGCCGTAGGGGTCTACCTGGCACCGCCACACACACCGGCTGTGACCGCTCCGTCCTCCTCATGGCGATTACCTTATTAATGTTATAGTTCTCTTATAGCATTGGGTTTACATCTGAAATACTGCCAAATAGGCGTGTTTGCTTTTCACTTCGACACCAAATCCTCCGCCATCTCTCGGTCTGTCAACTCTCTCTCGTCCCGTGTGTGTGAAATAGGACACCTTCTACTCTGAGTTGAGACTCCGTATGGATCAGACACTTTCACTTTCATTACTTAATGTAATCGGTGTGTTCCCGACCACCGCGTAACACTGGTAACACCAACCAACGTGTAACACCGGTAACACCGACCACCGCAACAAGCCTACTTTAAGGGTAGGTAAGGATTGTGGCCACAGTAGCTGTGACAGGAGGAAAACAGTATGGCACTACTTCCTGCATTGGCACTAAATGTTGGCATTGGACGTAAATTGTGAGGTGTAGAATCGTCCAATATGAACATTATTCCTAGGGACACTGGGCCAAATGAAAAGACTGTGTTGGTGTTTCACTTTTTAAAAAATATTTTACACAAGCCTTTTTGCCCCGCCACGTTGAAGTCAGTGAAGCAACCTAGCCACAGTATCTTAATCAAATCATGGTTACTCTTACAATCACCTTAATGTGAGTAAGATAGCCTGCATGGTTAAGGTGTTGACCTTCCTCTCATGCTAATTGGATTACAGTATTATAGTGCTTGTTAACTAACTGAATGATGCAATGTCTCCTTTGGGCCAAATTAAACGGCACAGTGGTGTAAGTTTAAGACACCGCATGGAACAGTGAACTCAATGAAGCAAAGGGAGTCTGAGGAAAACTGCTGCTGGAAACTTTTATGGTTTGTGTCTGTTGGATTCGTACATTATTCACAACTCCTCAGAATCTAGTTTTCTAATGTAGAGATCCTGGATTTTCTTTCTCCTCAGCTTGTGTAACAATGCATTGCTCTGCAGCGAGGGACACAGATGAACAGCATTAGTGCCCTTGTATGAGAATTAGTTTGTGCCCTTCTGCTTTTATTTGATTCTGGTTTATTGCATTGATGGCAGCTTTCAATTTCCCCCAGTTCCCTTTGGTTTCAGAACTAAGCTGCGTAAAAAAGGATTAAGATTATGCTTTGAACGAGTCATCACTTTAAACTACAGATGGAGTTTACAGTTCAAAAGGGATTATAAATATTAAAGAGGGCATTTTTTTTTCTTTTCAAATGATTGGGTTTTGCTCCAGTGCATTGCTGAATCACACAGCATACACAAATTCAAAGGATTAAGCAAACATAAATCTTCAAGGTCTCTCTTATGACTGGGTCTGCATTTGAATTACCTCTGAATAATATCCAATTAAATAATTCATTGTTTCTAAGACAAACAGGCCTGTCACAGAGGCTGAGTGAAAGCACAGGAGGTGAAGTCCACAGATAATGGGTTGGCTTTGATTCGCCGCGAGCTTCGTCTGATCAAACGGCTCGGGAGCTTTTTGGTGTTTTTTGAGTTTTGAAAGACAGCAGCACAATTGTTGAACAAAAGCGTTGTTTCCTCAAACAGAACACTTTACTGTTATTTCATTGACTGCTCTAGATGGTAACAAGATATGTCACTATACTGTGGTCTGTACTAAAGGGATTTTTAAGTGACCATCATCTTAATATAAAACAAAACAAGAGTTTTTTTTCTTTTTTGTAAACACTGTAAAACATTGCACATTGGTAGAAACTTGGTATGAAAGTTCAAGTAGAAACTCTGAATAAGGGATTTTTAATATGGCAATGTCACCATCTGCAATGCCCAACCTTTAGCTTTGTAAGTGCAGGGTTCAACGTTAATGTTTTTTTTGACTTGCTCGTCCGGCTAGTGGGTCAGAAATCTACTTTAATTTTTACTTGCCCCTACAAATTATTAGTGGTCATCAAATAACAACAAGGACTAAAGTTAATTGTCATGTTTAATGCGCTTTGCTTTCAAACTTGTGGCAAACTGTGCAATACATAGTTGGAGTTTTGCCCACATCCTCTAATGCCACCCGGCTAAGCTTCTATTTCCAGGGTAATTGTAATCCTCGCTTGCGCTTCAGCTCATAAATTTTGTCTTTACCCGCCACCGTTTCCTCGCAAGTGCCCGATTGGTGCATGTGCAACTCTCAACAGAAATGAGAAGGAAGAGATTGCTGAAGTTTCAAGTTTAGTTCATTTATAGAGCTCATTTGAAAACAACAAAAGTTGACCAAAGTGCTGTGCAGTGGTAGAACAACAATACAATATATAAGAAGGCTCATTCCTCCTTAACTACTTCCATCACCAGCTCCGGAAAAAAACAATGTGTTCTTTATCAGGAAAATGAGTTGCTAGATTTACTAGCCCGACATGGCATTTTACTTGCCCTGGGAAAAAGCGCAAGCCTTGTTGTTGAGCCCTGAAGTGTAGCGCATGACTCCGTGTAAAATCACAACTTGTCTTTTTAAATTTCAGTTTGTGTATGGATTAAAGCTAGAGTTGGTAATCTTCTTCAAAAAGATTTTAGTTATATTTGTTGAAATTCTCTTTACATCCCGACAGCAATCAATAAATCAAATGCTCTGACAAAAAAAAAGAAAAAATCTGGCATCTGTTGCTGTCGCACTGTACCTGCCTGCGTGCACTCTGCCCATTGCGCGTCACCGGAGACTTCCACAGCTGCTAGTTTGACAGCTGTGAGTACTAATAATAGCCATGTTGGTTGTTGATGTTCATTATGATATGTTTATGTTCCTAATGATAATTTATGGGGAGTGGCTTTGGAGGGAGGCCAGAAGGGACGGACTGTCAGTGTTGCTGATTTTGCGACTTTCTCTCTTTCTCTCTGTTGGAGCTTGTGCTGCTACTTTCATTGGAAAAGATTTGGCAGCACTGGGCTCCGTTTTTCGTTTAATATACATAATATATAATCATTTTTAATATCTAGCGTACTCTTTCTTAAGATTACCAACCCTAGCTTTAAAGAAACAACATAGAAAGCTAATTAGTGAGCTTTAGAGGTGCTTGTAGTCAGATTATTTAGCTTTTGACAGGGCCTGGCCCGTTTCCAGTCTTTATGCTAAACTAAGCTAAGCGGCTGCTGGCTGTGGTGAGCTTTTCTCAACAATTAGTAAAAATAATAATTACATAGAATCAAAAGGTGCCCTCCCATGCCTGCATGATTCAATGTGGGATCATGGCCTCAGCCGTATTTAAATCATATTGCATCACTGAAACTGTTTCAGTGTGGACGCCTCAGCTCGAGGTGAGTGTAACAGAGAGACAGACCATCATGGAATAGAAACCTCATATCTCAAATCTGTTTGGGAGCAAATTACTGGCCGGGTCGATGACCAGTAAGCACATGAACGGATCAATATCTTCACTCTGAGGGAACAATCTTCACTTATAATGACAATGTATTGACTTTTTAATAACCGCTCATGTTTCAGCAGTGCTAATCATTTTGCTTCCCCTGAAAATGGATCCTTAACTCTGCGTGTGTGTATTTGTCATGCATGCATAACTGGCTGCATGTAGCATTTATGTGCGGTGTGTGGCATCTGTCTGAGGCTGAATGGATAAATAGTGTGTCAACATGTGTCTGGGTCCCATTTATGGAGTTAAGTCGAACGTGAGATGACTAATTGCTCCAGTCTTGCTGTCAAATATCTCACCAGCTGCTTAAATTAAAACAGCTTCTTTTTTTTTGCAGCTGTAAAACGAGATGCTTCTGGTAATTGAGAGGCACCTGACGTCACTTTGACCGTCCAGGTATTATGATCCTTGAACTGTTCGCTGGTCTTGAGCTGCAGGTTTGGAGGTACAGTGGCCAACATGAGCCATCCTGTTCTGACAGACTGCCCCCTATGAATAAATGATGGACTGTGTGTGCAACGGTCAATGACTGAAATAGCAGCGCTGCTGAAGTGCTGCTGCTTTCATCTCTCAGCCTCATTTCAACAGCTGGGCGGTGCAGGCTGCTCACACAATTTCACTTAAACAAGAGATTTTGTTAAAAGTTTACGTAACGATCACTTCGGATGTATGATCAAAGTGTAAGGTCATTTTTTTCAGCTTTGTTTTACCTTGGGTATAAATTTATTTTTAAAGCATGGCATCTTTTCCAGCTAAAATTCATCTGTCAGTCATTTTCAGCCATGCTAGCAGCATCGCTCTAGGGACGGGAGTGTCTCTTCTCAGACTGAAATATCTCAACAACAATTCGATGCAATGCCGTGACATTTTGGACAGGCGTTCATGGTCCCCAGATGAGCAATCCTTATGACTTTGGTGATCCCCTTACTTTTCCTGTAGCGCCACCATGAGGTTGAACTTTGTGGCATTGAGTGAAATGTCTGGACAACTATTTGATGGAATGCCGTGAAATTTGGTACACATATTCATGCCCCCATCATGATGCAACCTGATCTCATGGGAAGGCTTATAAATAGCACGGCATTACAAGGACATTCTGCGTGTCATGCGGACACATTTTTTGGCTTTGGTGAACAAACGTTTGTGATACTTGCACGTTTTGTTCTGTAAGATAATCTTCACAAATGAACACCACTTTTATGATTTTAAAAGTGAATGAAATCATCAGAAGTAAAAAGCTAACGTGAGGCTATAAAGGAACTATACCACGGTCACATGAGGGTGAGTAAACACAACGAGGCTGTAAAGGTGGATGTGTTAGCGGGATGACATTTAGTAGTCCCATTTAGCCACTTGTTAGCAACCGCCTTTTTTAAGACATGTAAAAGCTTCAAAATTCACGAGTGGAATATATATTGATGTATTTTATGTCGTAGAACAAAACGCTAAAATCTCTTTATCTTGTGTTAACCACAGACCTTATTTCAGGCATCTAACTAAAAACCCATTCAAACAACCCACTGACTTTGAGACGAGGGAACCGGAAGGGCTAAAATGCCAACTAATTTCCGGGTTTTAGGACTCATTCCTGCACAACTCTATATCAGCTAGCATAGCTGTAGTTTCCTGGTCTTGTTTCTTAGAGCCTTTTGAGTTTTGCCAAATCTGAAGAAACGTTTTCAATCTGCATTATATAGATAGATAGACTTTGGATACAAACTTGATTTGATTTTTATTATCAGGGACACTGCACCACATTCACAGTGGGAATGGCTAAGTTTTTCTACAAACAAAAAGATGTGGCATCGGAAGTATTTCAAAAATGCTATAATAACAAAAAATCTACACACAGTGGCTTTGAATCTCTTATTTATTGAAAGGTCAGAATCTGCACTTGTGATTTTTTTAATCTTTTTGTAGATTTTTGCATTTTATATCTACAATTCAAGAACATATAAGTGTAAGCTGTTATTGAACGCTGTGCTTTCATTAACAGACCATGAGGAAGGAAGAAGGAAAATTGCATAAATTCCTCACACTGTATTCTTCATCATTTTTGGGAGGAGAGCTTTTGTCCTGAGGCAGTGGTGGTGTTTTTACATGAAAATCAACTTTTTTGAATTAGGTACATTGGTAATGCTGCTCCGTTAGCTAGCTATAAGAGCTGTCCACCTGTCAATTACACCGTTGTCTCAGCTTTGAAGGTTGGCACTATAATAGCAGAGCAGAATTCATATAAATTATGAGTATTCAGATTTTAATGTGACAACAACTAAGCAGACATTTGTCTGAGAAGCTCTGAAATTTCTAGACATATAAACTAAATGTTGGCATAGATTCCTGCGTAGGATTGAAAAATAACTGCCTGATTTCACTTGCAAATTTGGAGAGTGCTTTTTTCTGAACTCGTTCCTGCTGAAAACCTAAAATCATTCCCTTCTATGTATTCATACAGAAAGCATACAACCTTTTGTAATATAGAAAGTGTTATACCACTCTCCACATTATCTTCTAAATGTAAGCTGAGTGACAGATGGATTTGTACATATAGGTGAAAAAGCAAATATAACCCAGAGTGCAATTTCCCTTCCCACTTGTGTCTACCTCATTGCAGTATTCAGAGAGAGGAGAGGAGCGAGAGGCTCTGTGTTAAGTGTCTTATTAGTGGGAAATGACTGCAGTGTCAGACGAGCCCAAGCTGTCACAGTGCAGCCGTCATTAGAATAAGCATGAGAAGCTCTTGTCGTGGATGGAATCACATTTTAATCCCCACCACATTATTACTGTGGTGAGGAAGGTCAGCACTCAGGCACATTTAAGCTGGAATAAACCCCCTTGAGAGCTTATGATAATGTCTTCCCTCAATGGGAAATATTGGTCATATTTTAGTTTCAAGCTTTTTGTAGAATACGGCACGGCTAATGAAGAGCCTAATGTAATGCAGCTGTGCGGGCCGCCATGGTAACCATGAATAATTCAGCCTACTTGTTCTTTGGTTTCCTGGTCTCAGGAGGGTTCTGCCTATATTGTCCATTATGACAGGCCATTATCCAGCCTTCAGCCTGCTAGCTCTCAGATGGTGCGCAGAGCCCATTTGTTACCCCTCTTGCCCCTGGTAACCTTCAACCAGCTGGAGAGAATGATTGAGACTATACTGTTATATAAACATGAGAGCACGAGGTGCAAGAGGCAAGCAAACCAAGAGACCCCTCCACGCCAGGGAATTCAAGAGGCCCTTCCATTTCATTACAAGTGCATATTACATCTGCCTCCAAAGCCATCAGTTACTCTTTGAATACAAATTGCACCAAGGCCACCGTGATACATTAATGTGCATTGTGCATGTCCTGTTTCCGAGCAGTGCTGGAGGACATATTCAGATGCTTTACATAAGTAAAAGTAGCAATGCCACACTGTGAAAACACTCGATACAAGTCCTGTATTTAAAATATGACTATAATATGTGAGCATTATCAGCAAAATGTACTTAAAGTGTCAAAAGTAAAAGTACTAATGGTGAAGAATGGCTTCTATGAGTGTTGACATTATTATATATTATTGATTAGTTAAAAGCAGCGCTTGAAAGGGAAACTCCACCAGTTTTACACATCAAAGACTGTTTACAGGTTCGGGGAGTACTACGCAAGAAGACTACAAGTTTGAAAATGAAAAAGAATTCTGGATCTGGAGTTAAAAAGAAGTTACCAGACGTCTGTAGCCCGCTCCTCATCTCTGCTTGAGGCTACATTAGCCGCTACTAGCATAACACACCCAAACTGAACAGTTAGTAGTTGAGTTCATAGACTGTTTATAATTGGATGTAGTCACCGTGACGTCACCCATTGGTTTGTGGACTGCTGTTTTGAAGCCTTGAGTTCGGCATTTTGGCCGTCGGTACAGCTAAGTACAACCGAACGCTGAATAAGACATTACAATTAACTTTTAAGAACTGAAAACACACTGTGAAAGGGTTAAAGTTGTAAGATGAAGACAGGGACAACTCCCAGACCGGACAACGCCGTGGTAGCGACCTGTCAATCACAAGGTAGCCATGCCCTAAAGCATCCCCTGCTTTATGGTCTCTTTGACTCTAAATGGGACCATAATTTACTAAATAACATGCTGTATTCAAGAAGACTTGAAACTAGCGATTGAGACCATTAACTCATGTTTACAATGTTTACTGAGGTAATAAATCAAGTGAGAAGTAGGGTCATTTTCTCAGAGACTTCTATACAATCAGACCGCATTGGCTTCACTTTTCAGACCCTGGAGTAGCCCACTGGTTGAGTTGCATTGTGGGTAATATAGGTGCCAGGTTTTTAGATATCACTGTTCTGCTGCATTGATTACAAGTAGTACAGGTTCTTTATAATAAGTACAGTACTTAGTTATTGTACTTGTGCCCCTGGTTTTGAGCTGTTTTCTTGTAGAAGTCTCACCAGCATTTCATTCATGGCGAATATCAATGATCGAATCACTTCCTGTGGATTAAAGTAAAGAAGGAGCAAAGAATAAATTCGAGAGTCTAAAAGGGAATTAGTTGTGTGATTGTATTTGGTCGGGAATGTAGCGAGTATTGGACCGGCCAGTTGAGGAGGTGTGATGCATTTGATCTAGTCATTAAGACGGGCAGGGTGCTGTGCGCCCCGGTACCTCAGCCATTTCAAATCAATGCCTGTGGCGGGTCTTAAATCAATGAGCGTGTTGCATCTCAGAGACTCATCAGTGGGCAGTCCCCAGAGAGCTGGGATAGCAAGGAGGAAGGAGAGGGAGATAGACATTGGGAAAGAGGAGGGAGGGATGGAGGGGGTACACTCTTAGCTACTGACCTCCGTAATTACCCTGTGCGACTGCCTGAATCCAAATGTGATCCGATTGAGATAATTGCCTATTGGAAACACCATTGAACCTTACTCCAGTCACAGCTCTCGCTGATCTCTGCCTGCACAATCCTGAACCGATGTCATGCTGCGGCCGAGCTAAGGCCTGATATTTAGCAGAGGAGTAAATTGAGACTGATGTTTGTGTTCTTGTGATTCCAGCCCAGCCATTGTCCCAAGGGCAGGGCAGTGTAATCAGGGCCGTGATAGCATCTCTTGGGGGGGAGGAGGAGGAAGCAGGGCCTGTGGGCTGATCCAGAGGGCAGATATATTTATCTAGGTAATGAGAGCCCAAACACTGTGGCTCTGCGGGGAGGGCCGGGGACATGGCCTAGTGCGCCGAGAGACCCGCCAATGCCATGGCGGCGCGGTCCCCGTGCTGCTCATTAAACTTCCATCAGCGTGTGGTCACCATGTTCCTGCCAGGCCTCCAAAGTGCCCGTTATTAATTCATGAAAGCACACTGCACATGTGATTGAGTCTGGCGAGCGGTGAGGCATTGAAGCACGAGAGATGGGGGAAATATTGTCTGTGTCTGAACACCCAACCCTCCACCAAACCCCTCCCACGCTTTCCCTCTGGCAGTGTGCCCTTGAAAAAAAAAAAAAAACCTGAGACACAGATACACTATGTTGTGAAACATTAATAGCCACTGCTGCAGTTTGCCTACAGCTGGAAAAGGGAGCAATGCAGGTCATGTGTGTGTGTGTGTGTGGGTGTGTGAGCACATTGGTGAATGTATATTTGTCAGGGTGTGCATGCATGTTTTGAGCCCATTTGCTTTAGTGTTTTATAAATGTGGAGGAGGCGGTTGTGCATTGTCGAGACATTCTGTGTGAATATATTATCAACAGACGCAGTGTTGTTGTTTTGGGACGGGATGCTTGTATATACGGCGAGCCAGCCGCTTTTATCTTCGCTGCACAGACGTGCTCTCTAAAGCTTGTGTTGGGAGGGCCGCCTTTTAAAAAGGAGACAGTAAATTGGCCTGGATATGGATTGTTGCAATTGAATTTAAAACATTAGCTCCAGGATAATAAGGGTTGCTATAGAGAAAATCTAGGAAATGCATTTGGTCGTTAGAGCATGGAGGGATGGGACTAATGGCGCACGGGGGTGGGCTGGGGGCGGAGGCAAAAAAACGATGAAAACCATTTTTAGGATGAATGGGTTATTTCAGGGAGAGGAAGAGAGGGAGGGAAATAGAAAAGGGGAGACGGCAAGAGAGAGGGGTGCTATACATGATTTCAAATTAACCATTATTGTAGGCTGTGACATGTATTATGTCTCCCGAGGCTCCGAATCTTGAGCTCATTTTCACGGAGAAGAGGGGAATAAGAGTCCACTGTCACAGTTTGAACGTGTACAGCTGGCTTGAGCTCCTCATCTTAATGCCAATTATAACTCCTCTTCTTCCAAATCCTTACCCCGGCTCTCCGAGGCAAATCTCACCATGCATAGCTTATTGTTAGCCTCACTCGATGTCCAATTAACAGAATGTTCCTCTCACTTCCCCCTGCAGTGGAAAATAAGACACCGACCAGTAAAGCTGTGTTAAGCTGCAGCACTCTTTATCAATATAATGATAAGGTAATAGCAGTGGGAATAGTTGGATCTTTTTAAGCATGGAGGAGAAGATTATAATTGTATAATCATTTCCTGATATAGACATTTTGCTGCTATCACAAGTGAAAAGTTATTAGTTCTGTTTGCATCATAATTAGAATTACAGATCAGAGACTAATAATATATCTATCTATACCTTGCGTCAACAGAGGCAGTATGTGAATGAAAATAGTATCTTAATCACTTTTTTATGACTTTTCATAAATCAACAGTTCATATCTGCTTTCTCTGACAGCAATTGAGCCATTCTCTGTAATATGAACGTCAATTTATGTATCTACTCAAGCTCATTCATAATTGGCGTTGGGAAGGACCAAAGATTAGACAGGAAATGAAATTGTCCTACCCAGTGGACAACCTCCAGGGTCTGAGAAGTGAAGCCAATGCGAAAGTGTCTTAAACTTGCATTCTTTCTAGCAGCCAGCAGGAAGCGACTCCTCTGGTTGCAAAAAGAAGTCTGATTGTATAGAAGTCTATGAGAAAATGACCCTACTTCTCACTTGATTTATTACCTCAGTAAACATTGTAAACATGAGTTTATGGTCTCAATTGCTAGTTTCAAGTCTTCTTCAATACAGCATGATGTTCATTCAGTAAATTATGGTCCCATTTAGAGTCAAATAGACAATAAAGCAGGGTATGCTTTAGGGCGTGGCTACCTTGTGATTGACAGGTCGCTACCACGCCGTTGTCCGGTCTGGGAGTTGTTTGTGTTATCGTCTTAAAACTTTAACACTTTCAGTATTTTTAGTAGGGCTGTCAATCGATTCAAATATTTAATTGCTATTAATTGCATGATTGTCCATGATTAATCACGATTAATAGCAAATTAATCGCATATTTTTTTATCTGTTCAAAATGTACCTTAAAGGGAGATTTGTCCAGTATTTGATACTCTTATCAACATGGGAGTGGCCAAATAAGCTGCTTTATGCTAATGTATGTATATATTTATTGTCAGTGTGTCAGTGTGCTGATTTGACTATGACTTGCCCCAAAACTGCATGTGATTATCATAAAGTGGGCATGTCTGTAGAGGGGAGATTTGTGGGTACCCATTTACCCATTTTTTAGGTTTTCTAGTTAGTTTTGTATGATGCCAGTATCTTCACTCTAGCTTTAAAACTGAGCCCGCTACAACCTCCGAAAAATAGATTGCGTTAAATTAATGCTGTTAAAACAAATTTGCGTTAACGCGTTATTATCGCGTTAACTTTGACAGCCCTAGTTTTCAATTCATGAAAATTAATTCTAACCTTTTTGGTCACCAAAACATGTCTTATTCAGCGTTCGGTTGTGTTGTGTCATTTCTGGATGCAAAAACCAAGCTGGTGACGGACAAAATTTGGTTTCAAAACGGCAGTCCACAAACCAATGGGTGATGTAACGGTGACTACGTCCACTTCTTATATACAGTCTATGGTCCTATCTAGCCTGTGAGGAAGACAAAAATACCTCTGCATCAACTTACCTTACATGGCTGGTCATGTAGAAAAGACAAAACGGCAACAGTCGAGAGAGTGAGGAAGTCTCGCTACATTATATTAGTTGTGTGTTTACTATCTAGAAATGTGAAAGGTGGTGGTAATAATGTGCTGCTGTCCAGCCCAGGAGCATCTCTGTCAGATTTCATCAGAGTTTAATTAATAAGAGTTGCTGAAAAAGCTCTTCTTGTATTAATAGCTGCATTAAACTGTGTTTATGATATCATTAGACCAGTATGTGGTGTCATTATCAGATGGGTGGAAAATGTAGCACTACAAATATACATAGAGATTTAAGTCTAGTGTGAAACAAGCTATAATTACTCCATGAATTTCATTACAGACCCAATCAGCTATTCTTAGTTGTTTATCTGTGGTATTAATTAAATTGGGATTTCCTGGCTTATGTGAGTACATCAGCACCAATGACCTTGCCCCCTTGTAGTCCGCTCTGTTTTGCCAGTTATAGATACGAGAGACGGATACAGCATCGAAGCCAAAACAGTGTGCAGTGATTAGACGGCCATATCTCCTGTTTTATGACTCACATGACCTACAAATGTGGAAAAAATGACAGGGCAGATACTTATAGAAGAACAAGGGTCACGGTTCTGTGATTTGATAACTGCGATTTCTAATGGTGATCATAAATTTGACGTATTATGGGTTTACCGTCGTAGATCAAAAGGCCCCGTGTCCACACACAGAGTCATGACACCAGCAGGCGTAGAGATGTTGTCCCTTCACCTACAGATGTGTTTTTTATTTTACATTGTGACACATTACAAACAGACTGCGTTATAGTCTTTCTGAGCTGGTAAATCAATGACAGCGTTTCCCAAGGTGAGATTGATAAATGTTTGATTTCTCGGTTAATGTGAATGTAAAATGCTTGTTCCAGGACACCAAGATCTCAATATCTCAAAGTCCTTGACCACATACAGCGTACAGGGAACACTTCTCACTACTGGGTCAATCATTTTTCACTCTCATTAACTGGGGAATTCATACATTAACAGTCTTTCCACCAGGGCTGCAAGATATTGGAAAAAACTGACATTGTAATAATTCTTTTCTACGATATAAAAAGATACTGGAATTTTCACCCTAAATTTAGCACATTTTAGAGTTAAATGCATCAATCTGGTGCAAATTTAAGAGGCTAGATCTATAAACAAGTTTGTGCTCTTGTAAACTCTTGTGTGTTTGTGAAGGCAGAGCATAGTGTATGTATATGAGTATATGTAGCCCAAAAGAAATGCAAGATGTGTATGTAATGAGTGGGTGCCAGCCTCGGGGGTTGTGTCCTCCACAAGTTGTTGTAAAATTAATCTAACTGTGTCTTCTAATACCCGTACTACCATACTATTTAGTATGCCAGAAAAAGATTTAGTATGTCCCAATACATAGTATGTCAAATGCAGTATGCCAAAAATACCAGGATGTCCGACTACAACTGGTCACATTTTGCAGTATGCAAGCCAGCATGTTTTTCCGGCTTTTCTGGCCCACAATCCTCTGCGTAGCGGATATGTGAGCAAGAGGGTAAAAGTTCAAGGCGCAGTGTTATGATGAAGTTGAATGTCCCAATTGTACGCATACTGCATGCAACAGTATGTACTTTGTAAGGGCAGCTGCAGTTCATACTAAAAGTAATAAGAAAAAGTATTTTAAAATTCTGGTCTAGAAAATAATTTAAAAAATGTAATTTGACTACACAAAATATAGCTTTGGTTGTGTTTCTGATTTTTTTCTTGTGGAATACTGTATAACTTTACCTCTTCAGGCCTCTGAAAATGTTCAAATCAAACAATATAAGAAGGGAAAGTCAGTCATGGATTGAACTGCTTACAGACATGCAACCTATGACAAGGGGTTGCATATGGCAGAAAGATACCTACAACACAGGTACTGTGATACTTATGATTATGTGATATGTGGAAGTCAACTTACGACCTAGAGACACTACTGCTGGGAAAACAACAAGCGCTTGGCCCAGCTGAGTAAAACACAACAGGTCCAGCATTCAGATTTATCATCAGGAGACTGTAAACAGACATCTCTGAGAGGATCAGCATGGTCTGCCCTCATGTGACTGACTAGGGTTTGTCCCTGATTTGTGCACATGCATGCATACCGTATACGAATATACATCAAAACATACACATAGGCGACGCAGACGTGACTCCTTTTTTGAGCTACTCCAGGGAACGATTTCTCGTCTCACCTTCAGAGAGAAAGGTGTACAGTATTAGTTCACATTTACTGCAGCGTGGAGAGAAGCGTGCTCTCTGGCAGCAGAGCAGAGATTCACCACGGCCAAATGTTTGCCACCTGTCTGCTCTGTCTGTCTGTCTGCCACCAGAGCTGCTGCCCAACAGGAACCCTTAGTAGACCTCTGCTAGTGTCTCAGCTCTCACTGGGCATCAGATACTTTTCCTTTTAGCTTAAAGGGTAACTTTGATATTTTACAACCTGGACCCTATTTTCTCATGTTTTTGTGTCTAACTGACCAATGGGGACAACAATTTCTGAAATAAGTCCAGTATTGAGGGAGAGAGCTGTAGATGGCAGCTGCTCATGGGCTGCAATATGGTGCTATTGGGGCAAGCTGGCACCGTCATTAACGTCCACTAAAAGTGCTTGTTTTTGCACTGACAGGCTCTGATTATTATTATAAGTGTCTGACAGAGAAGTCTCGTTCTGAAATCTGGCGAGGTGACGTGTTGCCGGAAGACAACAGAGGAATAGTGAAATACATCCATGGTGGAAACGTGATTGCCAGCCGGGCAGAGTTTGTCGTGTTGGAGTTCAGAAAGTGTAACTTAGTGCTATCTAAAAGATTTTCGAGGTCATGATGGAATATTTAGATTGTTTTGACAATGTAGATGAGGTCTTTGAATTTGATTTATTTGCACCAGAGTATACAGATATTCAGATTTCACAATAAGACTTCTCCTTGAGCGGGACTTGGACACAATAACAAACAGACCGGGTGAAGAAAGGGTAAGAAAAATGTTTTATTTCTCTGTAGGGTCCTTTCCATAATGTTGTCAGACACTTATAATACCAATCTGAGCCTGTCAGTGGCAAAAACAAGTACTTTTAGTGGAAGTTAATGATGGTGCCAGCTTGCCCCAATAGCACCATATTGCAGTCATCCCTCAAAACTGGACCAATTTCAGATTAGTCACTTAAACACAAAAACATGAGGAAATAGGTCCAGGTTGAAAAATACTGAAGTTACTCTTTAAAGGTACAGTGTGTAGGATTTGGCGACATCTATTGGTGTGGTTGCAGATCGACCAACCAACTGAGTACCCCTCCGCTCACTCCTCCTTTTCCAAGACTGCAGTAACGTGAGACACCGAGGGCAAAACCGTGGTAACGCCGTTTGAGGCAATCCTTGCCATAATAACACTACTTTAGGAGCAACGGAAGTCAGACGGCGGCTGGCGGTACCACAGTTTTACCCTCTGTGGCTCACGTTCCCGCAGTTTCACAAGCATGTCAGAGAACTACGGTGGCCTTCAGGTAACGTAAAAACGTGAAAGGCTCTCTCTAGAGCCAGTGTTTGGTTTGCCTGTTCTGGGCTACTGTAGAAACATGGCGTAGCAACATGATGGACTCCGTGAAGAGGACCCGCTCCCTATGCAGATATAATCAGCTCATTCTAAGCTAATGAAAATAGTTTCAGGTGATTTGACACTAAGGAAAACATAGTTGTGAATATTATATTCCATTGCTGCTAATGGATCCACCGAAATGTTACACACTGGTCCTTTAAAGGTCATTATGAAGTAAGAAATAGATTTTATATGTTGCAGTGCTGCACAAACATTTTGATGCTGTGAGAAAATGAACTGCCTGAGAATCACTATGTTGTTATTTTAGCTTTCAAACTGCTCCTCCAAACAGTCTGCTAAGTCTCTAGGATGCAGGACCTCCTGTAGCAGAGGGACATCTGTGTTATATGTGTCAGAAATGTGTTAGCAATGTAGTTGTCGCAAGGGGCGCTGTGGAGGAACAAGTCCCACTGGGAGACAGATGGCAGTGGCCACAGAAGTACGAGGCGTGTGCTGGCTCTGCACATTCACTGTAGGGCCAGATCTCAACACCTCACCCCTTTCGATTAATCAAGCCTGCCTTGGTTATTTAAGGCCCCAGATTAATCATGCAGGATAACTGAGGTGATAGATTAGGGTTAAAGGAAAGTTTGGGGATTTGAAGATAAAAGGGTTTATTCAGGGTTAGTCTGGCACTGCGGCCGACAATCATCTGACCACGAGGCTGCAATCAGGATATCAGGACCTTTATGTATCCATCACCGAGACAAATTCTCTCCAGTCATCATTAGTAACGTGATATTTTGACTTGGTGAGCTCTGTCAGTGCTCTCTGTCCATACGCACACAGATCAAGGTCACAGACCACAGGATGCACTTTAGTTACCTCGCTTTCTCGGTAAAACGGGAACGATACGGCAGGTGGTAATGCAGAGGTGTTAATACGAGGAGTGCCCTTTTCTAATTCATTATGAAGAAATGACGTTAACCTTCCTTAAATGATTTTTTTTCCTCTTTAAAATCAGAGGTGACGTGAGTGTTAATTCATTCTGATGGCAGCGAGAGCCTGAGAGCAGTGCTCTTCAGGCCTCTTCACTGGTAATTTAACTGCAGTATGTGAGAGGATATGCATACATCAACACTCAACACCTCAACACTTGCGATTGGCGGGGACTGGGGGAATGTGTGTGAGTGTGTGTGTGTGTGTGTGTGTGAGTGTGTGTGTTTCTGCTGCTCAGCAGAACATCGGCATTGAATCTGCACAAGGAGCCATTAGAATAACATTTACTATGTTAATGATAGCTGATGTTAAAGAGTTGAGAAATCAACGTTGTAATTACTTGTGTTTATGAAAACGTGTATCATGCCTCGTTTTTTAAGCAGCAGGTCTATCGGTGTAATCACAGCATTAGGTTGTAGTGAATAATGTCTTCATGAGCAGGCATTCCCTCTGCACTGCAATAACAAGTCCTTGGTTTGCTAATGAGCGTCTAAAGTGAGACAGTGTGGTGTGCTGTTAAATGGCAGGCAGAGCTGTGAGGATCTTATTCTAACACTTAAAGCTCACTTGATCTTCTGTCTTTACTCCTGCCAGCTGCTCTTTGCTCTGACAGACACGAGCACATTCCTCGGAAAGAAGAGTCTGGTTGAGCCGTTTACCTGCCAATCAAAACCGAAGGGGTCAACCCCCCCCTCGCCCTCAGCCTCAGCTCGTCATGCACCGTGGGTCTCCGGATGAACCCCGCCGCATGTGTGTTGATGTAGGATCATTTGAGCGTGTCGGCCTGTAGTACACTGCGTCTATAAGGGGCCACAGTTAAGTTTACACTAATTAATGGGGCTGAACTTTTCAAGGCAATGCATAGCTTTCCAAGCAGCAGGACCGCAACTCTATATTTAAATCTTACATGCAGCAGGGTTATTTACAGTTGGGAACATTATCCAACACCTCATTTTGCTGAATCCAAATGAAAACTGCCACCTGAGTGCACAGATGGAGGGACGCTGGTTTATTCCATTTATAAATATATGTAAAAGTATTAACTTCAGTAAAAGCACACTGTAATATCAGCAGAATATACTTTAAATGTGCAAAACAGTCCCTTTCAGTCTTATACTAGTATGTATATTATTATTTCTATTTATGTATTAACTTGTTTTAAATCATGGTCAAGATGGTATTTTAACGGCTTTATATACTTATGGGTAGTTTACTTTTATGGAGGCAACTAACGATTATTTTAATTACCGATTAATGTGTCCATTATTTCCTTGATTAATCTATTAGTTGTTTGGTTTATAAAATGTCAGAAAATGGTGAAAAATGTCGAACAGTGTTTCACAAAGCCAAAGATGACGTCCTCAAATGTCTTGTTTTGTCCACAACTCAAAGATTTTCAGTTTACTGTCATAGAGGAGTAAAGAAACCAGAAAATATTCACATTTCAGGAGCTGCAATCAGAGAATTTTGACGATCAAACGATTAATTGATTATCAAAATACTTGGCAATTAATGTAAAAAGGACCCCCTTTCCTTTGGTATATTAAATTGTTTTTTTGCTCAGAGTGTCTCAGACAGAGGGTGAAAAGAGCCGCTGCAGTACAGCAGGAAAAATAAAGCGTTTTTTTAACATTAAAGCATGTAAACATGTTCTAGTAGAAACCCAAATTACAAGTATGCACCTGAAAATGAGCAGAATATGTCCTCTTTAATAGTTGACAACTAATCGAGCCCTCGATTAATCACTGCAGCTCTATTTAATATACAACATTTTATATTTCATAAGCTGATCATAGGTTTTTATGTACATTTTTTATTTACTATGTTAGTAGTAGAACCTGACCGATAAACATGCTGGCTGATACCATCAGTTGATATTGGCTTATCACAGATTTATTGATATTAGCACATCATATGTTAACAAGAAACTGGTCTTAGACAGCTCTTAGGTTGTTTTAAGGTGCCATTTAGATCGTGTCTAGGATGAACTCTTTTGTATGATTGTATCAGTCATTTTATTTATGGCTTTATAAGTGCATTTCTTAGTTTCAACATTTTTATTGAGGCGTGTATAATGTCAAAAGGGCACCACAATTGATATTGAAAAAAGAAAGGTTGGTAAGGATGACAAAGAAAGAAGAAAAAAACAAACACGATGAACCAATAGAAAAAATTAAAAATAAATGAATAATAATAATAATGATAATAATGATAGCAATATATTTGTTTTAATAAATAAAATAGATAAAGTGCAGAGATAAGTGCATTTCTGTTTAATTCTGATTTGGCATATCTTGTATGTCCTATTGTTATTGTTGCCCATCGTGGCAAGGACACTCTTGTAAAAGATATTTTTCATCTCAGTGAGGCTTTCCTGATTAATGAAAGCTTATTATTTTCTGAAGTACTGTACTTGAGTAAACTTAGTTATTTTCCACCACTGTATATATCTACTGTGTGTGTATATTTATATATACACACACAAATGTGGAAGGATACTGTGACATTTCACAATAGCGGTCTAATCTGAGCTAACGCTCTTAAACAATGTAGCACCTGATTGTTGGCTTATCCCGGGGCCTGTGGTCACTGCGGGCTGTCGTCCAGCCGGAGCCCGGCTCTCTGGGGCTTTATATTAGTGGACCACTACTGCTGGGAGGGGAAAGGAGGAATCGCCTGCTGAGAGGGGCGGAGCGCACAGCAATGTAGGGGTGCTGAAATTTGTGCTCTCATAAGACTCTCTCCCTCTCCCCTTCTCAGCGGGGCCCTGTTGCCACCTCCCCCACCGCCCGTCCACCCCCTGCTCCTCCCACATGACAGAGGAGCCGCCGGAGCAGCTGGGGTTAGGGATACTTGTCAGCAGGGCGATCGAGTGTCCTCTGAGTCTGTCCCCTGTCTGTCCCGCAGCCACGTCGACTGACAGCCAGCATCAGCTGATTATCGCCACTGTGGCAGTAAAAGAAACCCACTTTGGCAGTGACAGGCTTATGACCTGCAAGACATGCTCATATTGAGTAACCGGCACTTCATCCAGAGGCTCAGGCTGCGTTACCTTAGCCTTGAGAACACACTACTGGGAGGATAGTCTGACACATTAGCAATCTGTTTAAGGTTAAAGGATCAAATCATAGCCACAGTCATAAATTGCATCTGTTACCCGTACAAGATGTTTATATGTTTGTACGGTGTAATTGAACTTTATTGGTTCTTTGATACACAGTGTGGAGCGGTCGCAGCGAGCCAAGTGTGACTCTAATCATATCTACAGTATGTCTACGTCTAGTTGATGATTAAACCAAAAGGTTTAATCATCATCACACCGATGCGTTGCTATGTTTGAATAAGTTATATTGCTGACCGAAGGCAAGTGTGGAAACGACGAGTATATGAGCGCGGCATTCAGAAAAGTTATTTTAATCCCTCCTGGCCAGTCGTGCTTGGTGTTTGTGTATTTTGAGAATCTCTGAGAGGTTAACACCCCATGTGCTCAGAGGCTCAGACAGACTACTGGTGTCTGGTATCAAGCTGAATTAAAGCTATGTCAACACATTCAGTCAGCCGGGCTTACATGACAGAGGCCCCCATTCGTCTCTTATCTGAGGCACAGACATACAGTCAGCTACATTGCACGCAAACACACACACACACACGCACACGCACACGCACACGCACACGCACACTGTCCCCCGTGTTTATTCTCTAAATATATTTTTGTGCTGAAATTTAAATGAGTTTGGAAATCTTTCTATTGTCTGCCGTGAGGACATGTTTGCCTTGTTTACAATGCGCAAAGATTAGAAAGCACTGAGAGATATTATTTATTGATGGAATCAAATTAAAAGTTGCATACTTGTACAGAAAAACATTGGAATTTAATTATTGAGAATAAGTTTTTGGGGTTGTTGCAGACATTGTGACTTCCTCTCCTGACTGAGTGTGTTATTGTGTCACCAGCCTCTGGCCCTCATGCTGCAGACTAACAGTAACTGACTAGCTCTGGCTTATGCTGTTATGTAAAGAAGAAACCCGGTCCAATGGGAGAGGCGGACTCCTGCCTGCCTGCCTGCTAAAGTCGGCGTGAATGAGGCGACGTTGATGTTTGTCCTCAGACTCCTGTTGTTCTGTTGATTGCCTGTGTGTGTGCGGGCTTGTTAGGCTGCTGAAAGCATCGTGTTTAGCCCCGGAGATGGTGGCTTGAAGGTGACATCTGTCTGGGAGGTAGAGGGGAGAGGAGAGGAGAGTGCTGCGCCATGCTGCTATAAATACGCGGCGGCCGTGACAGCTCACAGAGGAAGCAGCTGAGAAGAGGAGCTTTGCTATGCTGCATACCTCCTAGTGACCCTGTCACTTCCACAGAGGTCTTAATTATTCTGCATTGGCAGCTCCCCTCTGCTCGCTGCTGAAGCTGTGACACACAGGGGCCTGTCAGAGGAAAGGGCCACACTGTTCCCTCTAACATACTGCACCCACTGAACATGTAAACAGCAGTTTGGTTCAGCGAGAACACACTGCTCCCTATACAAATCTGTCATTTAGGATTTAAATTAGTATGCCCTTGTGTACTCCAGCCTGATGCCATTTATTTTGCGATTATTTTGTACTTACTCCCGAGACGGCACGCTGACACACAGAATTTGTCATCTTTTGCTCACAATTACTTCAGTGGCTCAATTTTTCTCTGATATTGCAATTTCATATTCTTTGTTCCCTCCGTATACACCCATTATTTATGATTACACCTGTTTTTATTTACTCTCACAAGCTTTTTCTTTCTGCTGCGTTTGTCTCTGCGTGTCACTACAGAAAGTATTCAGTTAGATGTGCAGTTTCTAATCTTATACTCAGGGTTGCAGTCCATAAAACAAGTCATATTTTAGCATAGTGCGAATGACCTCTGTTACCCCGCGAATGACGCTCGTGGCTTTAACGGCTGGCTCTGGTATGGAGGTACATCTTTATCAGCTTTGCAGGCTTAATGGCAACTTATAAATGGGGCTAGTGTTTCCACGCTCAGGTTTCAGTGTGTCAAGGTCACAAAGTTCCTGTTACACTTGCAGAAACTCTGACACACACACATTCAGAATACAGGATACTCCAGGGCTGGGACGATACACCTATCTCCCCATTTGATACTATCTCCGATTTGTTATGTATTGCGATTTTTTGTTATGATTTATTGCGATTTTTGTTAACTTTTTTAACACTGTGTCATGGGAAAAAGTTGGATCATACATTTCTAGGGACTTTAATTCTCGAAAAATATCTAAATTAATACAGTAAAATGTTTGATTTTCAGCAAGTATGTAGTCCCGAAGTCAAATATATCAGTTATAGTTTTTATTTTCTTCCCAGCAACTCAAAAATCAAAGAATAAAGACATTTCCCTCACAAATTAGTGGTATTTTCTTTTTTAATTTATAAGGGACATGTAATGTTTTAAACTTCTGGTTAATATAATCAATCAATCAATCAATCAATTTTATTATTATATATGTATTTTGTATATACACTTCCTTTTTGTTAACACCTTATTTTGAAAACCGGACGTAGTCACACGTATATTCTTCCGCTAACTTCGTCAAGTCCGTCTCTAGTTCTCCCGTTAGCTTCGTTCTCTTTATACATCCATGGTCAGCTCCATCGGGCCATTTGAATGCATTTAACATAAATGTTAGTATATCGGTGCATCGGCCGATTTGACCACGGAGATGAGAGTGACGACTGGCTGGACCGCACGTTACCGCAATACGATAACGTTTACTGTCCATGACAGAGTTAGCATGCAGCTTTAGCCATCATGTCTAGCTCTGCTTTTCCCAGTAATGTGTGAAAGCCAAAGTGATTTTATATGTGAGGGTTCAAGTCGTATTCACGCAAACCCTCCGCTGTTTTGTACTACCTCGTTGCGGATACGGAACGGATATGACGTCACATTACTCAGACTACAACAATAAAAGCGGTAACTTCCTTTTACCTCTGCATAGACTCAAAGGAAGCAAATATATCGATCCTGGCATTTAAAAAATCTATTTAAAAAAAACGCGATACATAGGTGAATCGATTTTTTTCCTCCATAGTATACACATGCACATTTCAAATTTGTTTATTTTTTATATTGTCCAGGAGTACGTCACATGATACCAGACAGTATTTTTGCTGCATTTTGCTCCACCTCACTGGATCGGCAGGATAAATGCCCACTACTCAATCTGAAATAATTCCTCATGTTGTTCCTGCAGAGCCATAACCAGCCACTCTGCCCTGACAATGACTGATACTGCCGAGTTGCCTTTATCTGGACCCAATTGTGTGCTTACTCACGAGTGTGTGTGTGTGTGTGTGTGCGATACTAACTGGCACCAGTGGATAGATTACCTAATACAGTCCAAGCACGTTATTAGACCCCAGGGCGCTGGCTAAGTCACTCTGAGTTCTGTTTCTGGCCTTTTAATTATTCATCAAGGTATTGCCTGGGATGTAACCTCAATTACTGTGGGCTGTGGGGCCAGGTCACGTGTTGTTAACACTGCGCTGTGATCAGAGCCACCACAGGGAAGGCTGCCAACGGGAAGAAGTGCTCTGTGGCTTGGCACTCCACCCACCGCCACTGATTGGTTCACATTTAGCAGGATGCTGGCTGCACTGGGGGGGTTAGGGAGGGGAGGGGCATTCCTCAGATTCCCTGTAGCCACAATAGGGACTGGAGGATGGTGTAAATACTGTAAATCAAAGCTTGATTGGTGTGATCAGCGTGGTGTGAGCAGGCTGGAGGAGGGGGGGAGGATGGGAAGGAGGAGGAGGAGGGAGAGGAACAGCTGAAGGTTTTAATGAGCCAAGAGGAGGGTGAGATGTGAGCTCTCTCTTGAGCCCACCTGTAGTGGGCAGACAGGCTGTGCACCTGCAGTCCCAGCGCCCTCAGCAGCACACAGAGCAGAGGGGGATAGAGAGAGAGGATCTGGCAACACAGCAACACTTGACAGAAGGACACAGGGATGAGAGGCGCGTCTGATTTGAGTGGCTGGAAGGTGCCCCAGACATTGTCCATCACCTGTTTTAGTGTTGTCATGTTGAAATGAGGGTGTTATCTCACCTTAGTTCTTCGTGTTTAAAAGGGAAACAGGAAAATAAACTCGACCGAGGGCTCCTGCCTCTCAATTTGCACCTTAATAAGGCATCTGCTTTTCCATTTGTAACATCCCTAAAGTCGAGCAGCCAGCGCTGTATTTCCGTACTTCCATCAGATTTGGCGAGAGTGATCAGACATCCCATTTCTCGGCTGATTTGTGGCGATCATGTGTGGCCCGTCCCCTGTGCCTGCGTCGCTCTGACAACCATGCCATGCATATCCAGGTAGTGATAATGAGAGCTGCTGTCATGGCGATCTATGACTAACAGCAGTTTCACGCTGTGTTAAATCAGAACTGCTGCCTTGTTGCAGTCTGCTCCCTCAGGCCACACCTACCTTTACCATCTGATAGCGAGGCCTCCAAATCCCACGAATTAGGATATAAAAAGATGGTTATCAGGAGGTGACAAATGTACAGATATTTTTCTGACAGCGTTATCTACACACGGACTCACAATAGCACAAATGATCCACCGTCCCCTGATGTTTCACTGCTGTGATCCAGCACGACACCTGCCAATTCTCCTGCTGTGAGCCCTGTGCACTGGTTAAATATACAGTATGCTAAACATAACTGTAAGGGTCCATTAATTGATTAATTGATCATCAGAAAATTCATCTGCAACAGTTTTAATGATTGATTAATCTTTTAAGTCATTTCAAAGATACCAAACATTCTCTGTTCCCAGCTTTTTAATTTTGTCTATTTGCTGGTTTTCTATGATAATTAAATAAATATCTTTGGGGTTTTTTCTGTTGGTCACACAAAACGAGCAATTTGAAGACGCCCTGGCTCTGGGAACTTGTGACAGACATTTTTTTTTTATATTTACAGGTGACGTGATACACATTCAATGGCTTCACATGATTCCACTGACCTGCAGGTGGCGGTAATTTGCCAAGAAATGCAGCAATGCTCCGGCAAAGGCAGGGAAGAAGAAGAGTGCAGGCTAGTAATAGAGAGACAAAGTCCCTCCCTTTCTGGTCTCCCCCATGGGACATTATTTGGGAAAAAATATGAACGGTAGTCAACGGAGAGCGATAAATAGTTTTTTGATCCCGTTTGAATTGCGCCATGAATCACACATATGATGTTTCTCAATTTAAAAGATAATTTTGCAAGTCAAGAAAGTCTCAGTTCGTCATAGGTTTGTCGTAGTGTCATTTAGTTTAGTGTGAAACCGCTCAGTGAATTACATCTCTCGTCTCGCACAACATACGTCACTGGCTAGTTATATGTTCCACGCACAAATGAAACGTTATCTTACCTGATGTGTTTTATCCAGCGAGTCCTGGTGTTTTTATCAGCCGGGAAGAGAAAGAACGAGCGAGACCCGTTGCTCGTGTGAGTACATTCCAGTACGAAACACACAGGCATCGTAGCTTCAGAGAGAGAGAGGCGAGAGAGGCGTGACTTTTGGGTGTGTCGTCTTTCTAATTACGTATTTTCACAGTCTTATACTTCAACAGTTTTACAACAAACTGCGACTTTCTTGACTTGCAAAATTATCTTTTAATTTGACAAACATCATTCATGGCGCAATTAAAATAGAATCAAAAAGTTTTTTGATCCCAGTTATTTGTCTTTTACCGTTAACTACCCTAGCATACATATTTTTACCGAAATAAGATCCCATGGTGGTTCCCTGGAGGGGGAAGGACTAAAAGCTTAAACTTAGGACTGTTACTTAATACTTAAATGATTAATCAATTAACAAAGTAGTGGCTTATTATTTTTCTGTTTATCATCTTCATCAATTAGTTGACTAATCATTCCATCTGATTAAATACTAGATTAAATGATCAGCTATGAAAATAACAGATAGTTGCCACCCCTAATATCATCAACATGTCTGTCAGACAAACTGTTTTGTCTGAGCTGAAGCTCCGCCGCTGTGGGCGACTGTATTGCATTACACCCAGAGGAGAAGAGCAGATGTCCCAGAGAAGTGCTACTAGAGCTCCAGGCGGCCCGTCCTCGGGGGTGGGGGGGCCGGCAGACAGGAAGCAGCTCCAGATGGGACATCCTGCGTCATAAATATTGTGTGAATTGTACTGGCTATAATGGCACATGCCTACTTCTGCTATGCCTCTGAGTAACCTTGACCGCAGATTTACAAGTGCGGACATAAATTGTGGTGAATGATTTAGAGGCGGCGAGAGTGTTTGGTGGAACACGAGGACAATGTTTAGAGTTATGCCCTGTGAATGACATGTTATTTTTAATTCCTTTTGTTCCTACATAACTGTAGAGTATTTAGTAGAAGTAGATGCAAGTTTTGTCTCATTACAGAGCAACTGTGAGAACTAGTGTCTACATGAAACAAAAAAGCACATATTAATTTACTACCCGACAGCTTTTCGTTTTTATCTGGAGGTTTAATTATGTCTTCTCTCTAAAGGTCTTGTTTAGATAATGTAGTAGGTGCTAATTAACCAGTTTGCTCTCCCACTTGTAGCTAAGGTCACGATATTGCTTTGTTCATGTTGATCCAGCAGCTAAGCCGCAGCTCTCTGCTTTCCATTACGCTTAAAACCAGAGAGCGCCGAAGTAAACCTACAAAATGAATTCTGGGGCAAGAAATGCAAACGCTATGCGAGCCGTGTGAGCTGAGTGGATTATCTATAGCTGCAGTCCTGCTGCTTCTCTGGGATAGCGCCTTTTATTATGGAGTGTTTTATTGCTGCCAGGAGTAAAGCTGACAAGGAAGAGGCAGCTATAAAATGAAGCCTCCCATTCTTGGTCGTCTGCCACCTCCTGTGAAAGCTCTGCAGTCTGTATGCATGTTCATGTATGTGGGGATTGGTGTGCATTGTGAGCTTGTTTGTTTGTTCAGTTGGTATAAAATGAATAAATAAGGCGTCAGTGATTACTCATGTGTCACTGTAATCTATGTGGCTCTGATACCTAATCTGTCCTGTACTCCAAACCCGGAGTGCATACCGGAGTTTATATGTAAACAGCATCAGTAGGAAGTTTGAGATATTATTCATTTTAATGTGCTGCCACATCTGTTTTTGGGCTGACAGAGTTTTGGCTAAAATTAAGTGTCCTAAATATTTTTTCCAGAACCCACAATGAGCTAATGGCTTCATCCATAAAACAACATTCGAGCAATATATCAGTGAAGTGTAGGGGCGGGAAAAAATGTATTCACATTTATTCATTTTTTATGTTTTTAAAATAGTTTTTTTCAATGCTGGAATCTATATATTTGCTTCATATGAGTCTATGTACAGGTAGAAGGAATTTACCGCTTGCCGTATCCGTCAACTAAAACAAACCGCAGCGGGCCGCAACGAAGAAGTACAAAACAGCGGAGGGTCCGCGTGGATACGACCTGCACCCTCATATATTAAATTCACAGTGGTAAACACTACACATACAGTAAAGTATGGAAACTCTTTGGGTTTCATACATTTCCAGAAAAAACAGAGCTAGACATGATGGCTAAAGCTGCATGCTAACTCTGTCATGGACAGGAAACGTTATCGTATTGCGGTAACGTGCGGTCAAGCCAGCCATCACTCACCTCTCCGTGGTCAAATGGGCCGACGCTACAACTTTAGAGCACCCATATACGGACATTTATGTTAAATACAGTCAAACGGAGCTGACCATGGATGTATAAAGAGAACGTAGCCAACGGTAAGAGCTAGTGAAGGACTTGGGGAAGTTAGCGGAAGTATACACGTGACTACGTCTGGTTTTCAAAATAAGATGTTAACAAAGGGAACTGTATATCCAAAATACATACATGGAAATAAGATTGATTAGATTATATTCATTAGAAGTATAAAACATTACATGTCCCTTATTAATCAAGAAGAAAATACCACAAATTTGTGAGGGAAATGTCTTTATTCTTTGATTTTCGGGTTGCTGGAATTTTTTTTATAAATAACTCCTGACAATGACTGATATATTTGACTTCAGGACATCTCTGACTACACACATGCTGAACGTTTTAATGTATTAATTTAGATATTTAGTCCTTAGAAGTGTATGATTCAACTTTTTCCCATGGTCTAGTGTTAAAAAAGTTAACAAAAATTCCAAAGAATTTTAATATCGAATCGCAATACATATCGACTCGGCACCCAACTATCGTGATAGTATCGAATCGAGTACTCATATCTCAATTAGTGCAAAACATCAGGATCAGTAGTGACAGTGGGACACTCCCAGGGACATTTTTCCAAGCTGTGTGACAGTGTGCGGATGACCATGTTCACATGCTTTGCAGTGGGGAGCAGCAGGGATCAGTGGAAGCACAGCGCTGACAGGTTGACCCATACCAAAGCCCTCTGTCATTACAGGGATCAAACTGTTCAAGGCCACAGACTTTCACTTTTACTCCTCCCACTGAAAGAATATGCTGCTCCAGCCCTCCTCACTCACACAAGTACAGTTACATGACCATGCAGTTCGAGGACCGCATCGGTGTTATTTTGGCCTCTCGACATTACTGTAAATGGTCTCTGTCTTTAGCAAATTGTGTGTGCATAAGTGGACACGATGCAGCCTGACTGCCATTCATGTGGAAAACACTCTGCGAGGCTTGAAAGTTGCCCAGCATCCGTAATTTCACCCTCGTGAAAATTACGCAGATGGTTATTTTTGCTGAAATTACCGTATCACTCTGCAACAACCCGTTGAAGTTGTGCACAAAGATATTAAATCTCTTCTACTTTTAGGCTTCCAAGAAATTAGTGTTTTTCCTTCGCTGCATCGCCTTTGGCCAAGATGCCTCTGGGCTGCTCTCTATGAAGGGAAAATAAAGACAGATGGGAACAATGCAAGTCCTCCAAATGTCTTCCAACAGCTAAGACTTGATATCAGTTTCCTGCACTGTCATATAAATTACTTTTATATGTTACGGATTTGTTTTGTGAAATATGTTTAGACGGAAACATGATCCTGGCTGGTTTATGGTTGACACTGATAATGTTTCTTTTTTTCAGTAAAGGAAGTGCTCAGTTTTTGTACCGCACACATGTCATAGAGAGACAGACGCTTGACACAGGACACTTGGGTTCACATCCTGTCCTGTGGGGAGGTTAGACCAAGGACCCCTAAACTGACTAGACCACGAACCCCCATTTGATGAAGATTTTGTCCCAGGGTCCCCCATCTGATAGGATGTTTTACAGAAAGTGTATGAAACTGATGACCAAAATATTCATACATTCTGTCATTGTGTTATTTATGTATGGAATTATAGTGAAAATAAAGTATTCCCCTTTTCGTTCCCTGGAACTCCCTCAAGGACCCCTGGGGGTCCCTGGACCCCACTTTGAAAACCACTGGGTTAGACCGCCAAAACACTTTGGTGTAGGATAGTTAAAGATGGTGGTTTTGGTTGAATACTGTAAAATTTGACATTCCAAGTCGCATATGTCAACATTGATTTTTTTTTCTTCTATATTTAACCACAGACCACAAGCTTTTCCTAACCTTAAAGGGATAGTTCGGATGTTTTGAAGAGGGGTAGTATGAGGTTCTTATCCATATCCAGTGTATTACTTACAGTAAATGACGAGAGCAAAGCAATACAGTGCTGTGGACGAGATCGGCAGCAAAACATATTTTAGCAACCTAAAAGAACGGCGGATTCTAAATATAGTGTTCACTTAAACGGATAATATCAATTTCTGTTTGTTTTACTGATGAGATGAAATGAGCCTGTTAACTCCACCTAAATGCATTTATTTGGTCTCATTTTTAAAGTACTTAGCATGTATATGTTTTCAATAACACATGCATAAAACAAAGTTGTGATTTATCAACAGTAAATCTCTTAAAAATGTCTGGTTTACCTATTCAAGATAATATAAGGTGATGCAGAAATGGCAGTAAAAATGGTCAGAAACGTTCATTTAAGCACAAATTTGCTCTTCTCATGATTTATAGATATCAGGCCTGTTGTGAATTGGGTCGCGATGGTTTGTCATTTTTTAAAAGTGGGTCTCTGGAAAAAAAAGTTTGGGAAACACTGCGATAAATAACGATTTTTCCTCATTATGTTGTTAAAAGCCATAATTGCGGCGACATTATGCTCCTCTCAAACCATACTTGCTGTTGCTAATTAGTAGTATAAAACACATAAATCTAGAAGACAAGGTTGCCGTGTCGTGAGTACGTAAGTATAGCTCAAAAATTCAGAAACTTCACTGAATGGTATTTAGCTGACGGGACATTCTCCAATAAAGGCAAGAATTCAAAATTACACCAGTCTGGTCCTTTAATAATGGCCTCCAGAAACAGATGAACCCGTCAGATGTTCAGCAGTATACGTGGTGCCATAACAGAGTAAGTTATATGTGTACATATGTGTTTATGTTTTCTAACTGTAGAGGGAAAACGGAAGGTGTCTGTTTGCGAGAAAGCGTGTTTTCTCTCCTCTCTCCTTCTCTGATTACTGCTGTTTTGGCAGCTGACGCCCAGTAATGGAGACCCTGGCTGTCAGGGAAATTTGTAGCTGTCTGCCGTAGCGCAGCTCTTCATTCCAATCAGCAGCTGTCAACCCAGCCTAGGCCGTTATTAATGACGGCCACTAACTGCCTCGCAAATTCTCGGCACTATTTGAGAGCCAGCGTGAAATAAGGTTACACTCTCCCAGTGTGCTGCTGTGGGTTAATGGAGAGGTCTCACATATCAAACAACACTAGTAGCTACTTCTGAGCCCTCTCTCATTTTAAGGAGCTCATGCATCATATAAAGAGAAACGTTTTGTGATTGTTGAATGTAAACAATAATAAAAGTACTAGTTGTGTCCTTGAGAATAGTTCAGCTGTTGGAAGAGTTTGCTCCTTAAGTTCTCATGCTGACGCGTGCGTCGTCATGTCAGCGTGTGCGTGGCTGAACCAGTTGATTGACTGAGATAACGGCATCATAAAAGCTACTTTATTTCCTTGTATGGTAGAGGTTGCTCTAATAGAATTGTGTGTGAGGCCATAAATGCGACCGTGACAGAAAAAGCATGTGTTTGTCAGCTGTTAAACATGGGCCACGGGCATTCACAACGGCACACTGGGGAACAGCTGCCATATAAATCACTCACCTTTGAAATGCTGCGATGAGCTCTCTCCGCCCTCGGCGTCACCGTACGGGTGAACAGAGGAGCGGTTCAGGGCGGGGAGCGGCTGACACCGGGGGACGTGACTCCACCTCCTTCCATCTGCCTGAAAGGCGAGGCGGCAGAGAACACCACCGGACACCTTTCGTCAGGTTCCTCGCTTGCTTAAGCTTGCTGACTCCCTTTTGCGCCCGAGGCGAAACGGTGCGATGCGGCACCGCCCAAAAAAACACAAAGAATTTTACCACGAGCTACTCCTCTATGTGGTTGACTCACATGGCTTCCCGCTTATCTTTCATCTGTCAGATTACTTATCCACCCTTTTAGGTTGATGAGTTACACCACAAAGAAGATTGACGCTCTTGGCTATTATGGGCCTTGTAAAAGAGAAGAGAAGATTCTTGTCCTGTGACAGGCAGCAATTAACTCTTAAAGAGGTGTAAGGTCTCGGATTATCCTTGTCAGAGGTCGTATCAAAGAACAGCATGTCTGCTATTTGTCAGTTGCTGTAGGAGGATGAAGTAGATGGAGTAAAGATTGTTGTGGATTTTTTTTGTTTTTGTCTGACCTTTGGTTCACAAGTAATCCTTATCTCTTGAGCCTCAAAGGTGCGGCTGTTTCCTACCCTCATTCACAGGACAATCTTCCCATCCCTCCGCGGTCTGCAGAGGAATGCTCACACCTGTAGCACCTGAATGTGAAGTGTGTTGTGAGAATCCAGCGGGGTAAACCTTCTTCTGCTAGCACATGCTGATCACTCCTCAGATAACAAACTGTTGTTTTGGCAACAGGCAAACTATCTGAGAAATGATAGAGCAAAAGAAGGGATGGTGGTTGTTATGATAATAATGATAATAATCATACTAATCATAATAAAAAGTCACTGTTATACGAGGTACTGGCGCCCCAGAGTCCTGCGGCTGTTTGCGGTTCATCAGGACCGGTTCTCCCTCTGCTTTAGTCACATTCCTCTGTGTGTTACGTTGTTTGTTAGTGGCTGTGTCAGTGCAGCGGAGGGTGGAGAAAGGGATATGTGTGTGAGTCAACAGCCCTACTGATCTGGGATTGAGGAAAGAGCTGCATGACATACAGCTAACCGCTCAACCACCTGCCAATTCATACACACTGTTACCACCCCGCCCTGCAGGCACATCACTGGGAAACCGCCGACAATTACAGGATGTTGTAGATACTATTCCTTCAAGAGGAGGAACGAACAGTTCTTCAAGCATTCTGTGGTATTTGACCCGCCGTGTCAGGTTTATGATTTAAAGTGCTGTTGCGTCAGGCTGATGCTCCTCTGTGGATTCATCTCCCCTTGGCCGGAGAGTGACAGGACAAGAAGAGGCTGGCAGAATATCTCCAGATTTGATCGTTATTCCTTCAAGAAAAAATTGCAACAGCTTCGGGCTATTAACACCTCTCATGTTTGCTCGAGACAAGCAAGGCGGAACAGTCAAACAAAAGCATACAGGAGCCTGAAGGCACACTGCTCTTCTTCTATTTTCACATATCGGTTCAGCTGATGCATAGTTGTCATTCGTTGTCAGTCAGTTTGACTAATTGTTTATGTGTAACAAATATAAGTGTGTGAAGTTTTGCTGGTTGCTTCTTCCTTCTTGTTTTGGGTGTAATCCCAGTCGGACCTGTAACGCGATCCCACGTCTGAAGAGATGAAAGGAGAGAGTGATGTGACAGGAGGTCACAGAGCCCGAGGCAGCGAGCGCCATGTGACGCTTCGTACTTGAAAACAGCAAAACCAGTTTCATCAATTTGTTCTTTGTCTTCTTGCCTCCTGTTTTCCTCTGGCCTCTGTTGCAACCAAATGGATTGATGGTAAAAGCACAAATATTACCCATTGATAATTGAATATTGGCATGTTGATGATTTAAAGATCCAGTCTACAGATACATGAATGTTTCTACCAAAGTTCATGACAGTCCGTCCAATAATTAAAATATTTCACTCCAAACTAAAAATGTCTACCTCGATATGGTGGAAGAGGGAACGTTATTAGGATTCATCCTCTGGGGGCCGTACATAGCTCTATACCAGATGGCAATATATCCAATAATTGTTGAGACATTTCAGTCTGGACCATAGACTGTATATAAAAATGGACGACGCATCATCACTTCCTCCCACTCTACAAAAGTGAAGCCAAAATATCCCGGATGAGGGAGCTGCAATCTTGATACTTTGATGTCATTTGGGCGGGATTTATGACCTATACTGCAGCCAGCCACCAGGGGGCAGCCAAGATGTTTTGGCTTCACTTTTTGGGAGCTGTCACGTCGTCCATCTTTATATACAGCCTATGGTTATTTTCATGTCTTGAACCACACCGCCAGCGTGGCTAAAAAACAAAGATAATTTATTCACATAAAAGTTCCTGGCTTTCTCTGAACCTAATGCTTAATAAAAAAATATGTAATGTTCTAAAATGAGGAGTGCCAGGTTGAAAAACTGTTCACACAAAAGTCTCTGATTGTATAATAATTTAATCCAAAAACTATTTAATCGTCTCTCTCAGCAAAGATTCAGTGTGTCATAAAGTCTACCCTCTATTTGATGAGCGTGAACACAATTTGATTAATTTCAGCCAGTTCAAAAAGTAAAACAGCTCCTATAAATGTAAATTGTAAAACATGAACAGTCTCTGAGTGGTAACGTAATGTTTCATGTCGAAGATAAGTCCCAACCAGTTGACTCTATGTCAGCATTGTCCTTTCATGGTTTAGGCAAGGTTTTGCCATTTCCATTAAAGCTGAAGTCGGCGAGATTTGAGCAAATATGATTTAAAAAAAGTTATTTTTATGAAACGGTCGCTGTATCGTGGCATTAATACATGAAACGGGTAACCTGAAACAAATCATGTGCCTCTGTGTCCTCCGGTGCTCCTAACGGCATCTGCAAGATTTCATATACTGGTGGAAAACAAGCAGCAAGAACTGATCTGGAGTCCGCTGTCCAGCTGCCGTCTATGAGAGCCGGCTGTCAATCACTCGTGAACTCCGACCAAACGGTCAAACTAGACAGCACTGATCAAATATGAATCAATATTATGTTACGTTAATGCCTATTTCTCGCCTCAAATGTCTTCAGAATCATCTTGTAGTGCATGATTTAGCTGTGAAATGAGAAAGTTTGTGATGCTGCCGTCATTCTGAAATCTGGTGAAGGAACATGACCGGAGCACAGCCAATAGGAACGCTCTCTCTCTTAAATGATCTGTGATTGGTCAAAGTCTCCCGTCAGGGGCTAGATCTCCTAAAGCCTGAAAACAGAGCCATGTGGAGGAGCAGAAGTCTAGTTACCTCTCAGAACACTTGAATTACAATATGCTGAAAGGTTATTATGGAATTTTTGCCCAATGATGCCAAAAGTATCCTGCCTACTGCCAGTTTAAATGACGATTGTTATAAACTTTGTAAGAAATGTCAATATTAACACCAGCATTGATGTGTTTCATCAAAGTACAGTCATATAATTTAGTTTACAGCTCAAAAAAACATGTTTAAATGTGCAGCACCTTTTTTAATAATTGTGATGATGTGATGTTTTAGTCAAATTTCCTTAAAAAATGCTAATTATTTCCTGGTTCCAGCTCCTTAAATGTTGCTGCTTTTCTTTGTCTTGTGTGACAATAAACTAAATATCTTTGTGTTTTAGACAAACCAAGCAATTTGAAGACTTTAATTTGGGCTTTAGGGAATTGTGATTGTGAGAAAATGTAAATTTTCACAGTTTTCTGATATTTAATAGACCAAACGAATAATTGATTATCAACAATGAAAATAATTGTTAGCCGCAGCCCTACTAATTATTCTCTAATTGTAACATTAATGCTAAACTACATCAGGATAGAGTAGACATTTTTTTAATCATAGCTGGAATTAGCTAATGGATTGTTCCATAAAATATACAATAAACATCTTTCATGCATAATGTAGAAAGGAGATGTATTTCTTTGTTAATTGACTCACAGAGAGGATCTCCAGAGAAAATATAAGTGGCGCTAGGATCTGCTAAATCCATCAGCCTTTGCGAGTGTAACACCAGACTGTCAGGGGAAATGGTAAACCTCACTTTTGTACATGTCAAACATAACATGATGAACAGCCATAAAGTCGCACGGCATTAAAAGTTCACTTTTCCCACGTCGCGCTGCCACAGAGGAGGGCACGTCTGCACAACCACAAGACCATAAGTCATGCACGCTCTATAAACTAATCACTTCCTGGGTTTCCTCACACCGAGTCGAGACTGTTTCATCTCTGTGCAGATGAAAAATCTCGGGTTGTGAGATTTACACTCGCTCATGTATCAGCTTATTCTTGAATACTCGGTGGACAAAAAAAAGCACAAAAACTGTTTCATAAGGGAGCTGTTACATTCGCAGAGTCACCGTTCTTCGGTGCTCTTTTATGGATCTAGTTTCAGATCCATGAAATAAGATTCCTCTGTCTGGGTGAGACCTAGACATGGGTGTCTGTAGGTGTCGAAATTGAACATCTGTGCGACTGGGAAGTTGTTTTAGCTCAGGTCTCTGGAGGGAAAGCAACAGTTAAAGGGCACTTTCTCAAACAGGCCGGTCTGAGTATAACAACTACTTCAGTCCTCAGTGGATTTCACACTTCATACGCTCACATTTAAATTCATGTTTTTTGGATCACTGTGGATGAGGACCTCACAAACTACACCGAGGCCTCATAAGGTTGTTTCCACCGAGGACATTATTTATTGAAGTGGATGTTTCTGCTCGTACAGACCAGTTCCTAGAAACACTTCAAGGTGTCCCTTTAGGATGAGCGTCACAGTGATTTTGAACAGTGACTCACTCCTCATTTATTCACCAGAGAAAAATGTAAGATTTATTCAATCTTTCACACTGAACCTTTTAACTTAGCAAACTCTATCTGCTGATGAACATCATGTGATACGGTCGAAAGCTCCAGAACAACTAGATCTTCATGTCATAACTGTCTTGTCATAGTTAAAATGTGCTTGTCAGTGGGGAGTTGGAGAGGTAATAAAATTATGCACAAATTAGGCACGAAACATAAAAAGCCGTAAACAAGATTAAAGGCATTTGCACACCAAGTCCGGGTTTTTTCGTCCAAAATTGTCGCACATTTAAAAATAGATACAACCTCACGTTGTATCAATCACGTTTACACACGGACTCTGAAACTTTCATCCGTCATTAAAGTTTTCGGAACCAGTTCGATATTCTGCATTTTTTCGCATCTGTCTAAAGGCAAAAAGAGGGTTGTTTGACCACTCAGAGCCACCGTCCGTGCAAGCGTCATCATCCAAAATGGTATCTGATAAACAATCATATCCCAGCACAAAGCACTTCACGATAAAGAAATAAAAGAAAACAGTGATGCAGAATTTAAAGATAGATTGTGGCAGGTGATGGCAGAACAGCTTGGCATCGGGGATGGTTGCAAAATAAGGGACGTACGAAAGATTAGACAGTAGTGATTGTGCTCTAGGCAGCTAAACGATAGCTTCCTGCTAATGTCATTCATTCATTCAGTTGCCCCATTTGGGACCAGCGCTGGGGATCCATTGCACCCACGTAATTGATTCAGTTTTGTCAATTGATTCTTGTGTTACGAATAGAATGATAACACGCATCGTACTCAATGTGCAAGGTTTCTGTGCGTAACTTTTATTTTTACGACGGATTAATAAAACACATAAGAAAAATACAGACTTTAGGCGTAAAATTTTAGTCACAGCCAAGAACAATTATAAAAAGCCAAATAAAAGCAGAGTAAAGTACTGAGTAAAGCAAAACAACAGGGTTTAAATGGTTTAAAGGGATTTAATAAAGTCATAATAACCGCCAGGAGTAATTATCAGACCTTTTCCATGTTCTTTCACCTTTAATTTTAAAGCTTGATCTGGATCTCTGCCTATGTTTAGGCTCATAAGGGGTTAGAATACAGGGTACACCTAATTGTGCCATAACACTTATCCAGGGAACATATAATCTAAAATGTGCCTCCATGCTTTAGCCCTTGGCTGTCTATCCCAGTTAAAGTAATTAGCAGTTATTTTAATCATTTTATTAACTACAAATATTTAAAAAAATGTGTATTCCCAGAAGCCTATATGCACATTTTTTTGTAACACTCAAATTTCACTTCAAATCCCTCGTGGCCTGTTTAGCCTAAATTGGCAAATGGATTTCTGCCAGATCTTAAAATCAGTTGTAAAATTAACAGGAATCTGGAATGAGGATAATATGGCGGCTAATACGTCTCCTAATCCTCGTTAAAGGTGTGGTTGTGATTAACCTTATTGTAGCCAAGTCGTTTCATGGATTACATCACATTATTACAGCCCACGTTTTAAGATGGGTTCCTAAAAATCCACTCCTGTGTTAGTTTTAAGAGGCACATTCATCCTGGAGGGAGCAGTGTGTGCACGGCCTGTTAGGCTTTCACGACAGTGTCCATGATGGAGTGTCATGCTGAAACAGGCTTTGTAAAGAGGCACCCACAAATATAGGAGCCTGTTTCCCTGACGGAGCGTTTTGGGGTGACAGGCCTGTAAAATGTGGGCAAGAAAATGGATCATGTGAAACACACCAGGCTGACAGAGTGATGCTGAATATCTGTCCACGCTGTGAGAGAGCACTCTAAACAAGGAAGGGAAACCATGGAAATTAACAATTTTGTGGCTGAGCTATTAGTGGCTTTTTGGCTGGCAATGCTAAAGATGGATAGCTTATCTGACTTTAATAGCTGGCACAGCAGCATTAGTGCTGAGCTGGAGCGAGGAGAGGAACAATACGGCACATTAGAGGAGCAGCCAGCACACGCCAGAAACTGCTCCAGACTTCTAATTAGCATTCATTAACAGTAGGGGAAAGAGCGATTATGGTCTTTAAGTAGTGCATTAGCTAATGTTGCTTTTTCTCATGTCAGCAGATTTAGATAGGGAGGAGTGTGCTGCCACATCAGAGCCGCTGCTTTGTGCTGACTGGGAGGTTTTGGTTGATGTTTGTGATGACCTTAAAATACACTGCTGCTGTTTGTTTACACTAGTTATTACTGCTAACAAGGCCGCAGGCTCAGTCAAACATGACTGACTGCTCGCTACCATCACAGCTGCTGCAGAGGCTTATAGCTGAATGTGTGACAGCCGTCACACTGTTTTTATGTTGCTTCTTTACAGGCCGGCTTGACAGATGTAGAGAAAACGCAGCTTTCTGTGTGATCTATTAACCTGATTATAGACCTCTGAATCGCTGCTCGCATCTCAGATTCACACAATCAAAGTGAAATGAAATGGCAACAAAGTTTAATTATCTGGCTTGTGATCTACAGTATACATATTTGTTTCACAGAACTTTATAAGTCAGAAAAAGAAACTCCCTTTTATATGTGTAATTTTTGCTGTTATGGATTTCATTTCATGGACATGGTCTAACTGAAAATGACATTTTTTTTAGGCACTTGGGGCAGCGCAACCAGCCTGAAACACAAAATTGACGTATTGTTAACTTAGAAGTTGATATGGCAAACCCAGTGGCTTATTCACGTCGAGTTGGTGTCCATCTGACAAATTTAAGTCCAATATTCACACATAAGTTGTGAGCAGGTTAACCGAAGACCTTTCAAAGGGGACATATCATGAAAACTCACTTTGTCAGTGCTTGTGCACACATACATCTGGGTATCTGGAGTGCCTGCCAACCCACAAATTGTGAAATAAGACAACTCACTCAGTTTTTTGTGGGCTGCCTAGATCAGAAAACATGTGATTCAACAAGCCATTCAGATTTGGCTCCCCGTCCTATGTCACATGCAGGCTCATTAGAATATATCGCCTACAGCTTGAGAGATATCTTTGCAAAGATGCACCATATTTTTCTCACAAGCCAATCAGAGCAGACTGGACTTTTTCAGGAGGGGGCTTAAAGAGACGGGAGCTAAAATGGAGCATTTCAGACCAGCCTTGTCTCCTAAAAACTCTGTCCCCATACAACTAAACTGCATTCTCAATTACGATTATAAGGAAACGTATTTTGTGTCGGATTACGTTTGTCAGTCTGCGGACGGCCGCAGCAAGTAACATAGTAAAATGAGCGACGTGCAGAGCAGGTGACGTAGCATATTGAGCAACCGTTAACAAAAGTTACATGGAATAATAACGTTATTGAAAGTTATGTGGTATATTCATGAGTATAACAAGGGAGAAAGTCCACTATGGTTAAACCTAACCCAGTAGTTTTGTTGCCTATACACCTAACTAAGTAGTGTTGTTTTGTTTTGTTTCAATTTACAATATTAACCACATGTTTAAAACTGTGACCGTAATCTGGGAGAAAATACGTTTCCTTCCAAACGTAATTGAGAACGCAGTTTACTTGTACAGGAACGTCATTTTGTATTAAACAGGGTTGTTCAGACAGAGGGTGAATACAGGTATATTCAGACAGACAGTATAAGAAAAATAATGTTTTGGGTTTTTTTAACATTGAAGCATGTAAACATGTTCTAGTAGAAAAACAAAATACAAGTATGAACCTGGAAATTAACATAATATGTCCCCTTTTTACAGGTTTAAGAGGTAAAACTCTACAGTATTTAAAAAAAAAAAAAAAGCCTGAGGCTCAATTTTGTGTGGCAGTAATTTATTTTTCCTTTTTCCTATCATGTTGATCATCTTGTGACCACTCATTATTTTGCAACCCCTTTGGGGGTCCAGACTCACAGGTTGGAAACCACCAGTGACCTCTAGAGTATGAATGAGAACTTTGGTTATCAGAGCCTTAAGATCATCCTTACAAATAGAGTATGAATGACAGGAATAATCAACACCACCAGCATACTGATGATCAATAACAGCATATTGTTTGTCCACTTCTCTATTCTTGTCATTTTACTGAGATTGACAGATGCAGAAGCTCAATATTTATGTGTTTGTTTTCCAGTCTCCTGTAGATTAAACGGTGCTGGTGGATGAATCCTGAACAAACAGAAGGTGCTGCTATCTGATGGGTTTATAATTTCCTCTTACTTAAAACTCAAACATTATTCAGCTGCCCTCTGTAATTAAAGCTTTATTCAGCCACAAATATGCTTTGTGCTTCTGCTTGTTTTATATGGAGTTAATGGCCTTTAGTACTGCCTTCGCTTTGAGTGTATTCATCCACAGCACATTTATTGAATGGCAGATTTAATTTAGTAGTTGAGGAATCTGATAGGGATAATATCATAATCAGGCTGTTGATATTGGCAGCTGTTTGACCTTGAATAAACTAAAAAAAACAACTCTCTGTCAGGAGTGAAACCATCTGAAGTGTTGAGCGGTTCATGTAGGACTGTCAGCAAGTCCAAGCTCGACTGCACAGAGCGCCCTGGGCCAGCCGAGTGAGGAACTCTGACGTCTAACAACAACATCCACATGAAAGACAGGCCATAAAAGAAATGTCACTCTCGTCAAACACGGAAGCCACCGAGGCAAAAGTAAGCAGCAGTTTGCTTTCTTCCTTTTTTCTTATTATCTTTATTATTATTACTGCAGCGGGCGGTCAAGGTTCACTAACAGAGCACACTTAACCATGTATCCTGTCACACACACACACACACACACACACACACACACATAACTCTCTGTCTCTCTCCTAACACCAGTCCTGCTCTGTGTGCTCTGCTAATATTGACTCTCCTGACTAACACTGCCTCTATTGAGTCAAACACAGAACTGTTTGACTAGAATTAGAACATCATTGAGATAACAGCCGTGGACCTGTCCAGGCCGGAGCTGTGGTGCTAATGTAAAGCAGGGCAGGAGAACCGCAGCCAGCGAGCTGGCGGTGCAGAGGTGGAGCTCGCAATCTGGTCCCCTACACAAATGTTTTCTCACTCTGCGACGTTTATCAGCGACGCACAATAACAACCACTTGTGAAATGTCGTCTTGTGAAATCACACACACACACACACAGCGTTCTTGTTCTGCTGTGTTTATGTGCTTGTGGTTTTTATGTCATTAAGCTCATTGAGAACTCGAGGTTGTAAAACTCGCTTGTCACTGGGGCCATTGTGTCGTTTGTGCCGTCAAACTTGTTGGCAGCAGGAATAAAAGCCTGCGTTGTGTGCCAAGGCACGATTCTAATCTGAATGCAGGTATTAAATTCTTATCTTCGGTTACACATTGCAGCTATAATGTTAACAGCTCTACCCAACCATAAAACACACACACACACACACACACACACACACAGATAAGCAAACCTACTCGCCTACTCACCACTCACAGGCCTACTCACTCACTTTATCGCTCTTTATCTCTCTCACATACACATTTCCCAAACGCAGGCTATGTCTGAAATCACTTCTTATTTACTATGTAGTCCATTATATTTGTGTGTAATTTATATAGTGCCCTGAAAAATGTACACAATGGATAACGTGTCATTTATACTACTTTCTGCAAACAGTACCACAATGCAATGTGTTGTCGTGACATTCTACATAGTGGATGTGGTTGTTGTTAAAGCTACAATTGATAACATTCAGCCACTAGATGTCTCATTCTCCCCGGCCACCCCCACCCCCCGTTCCATTGCATTCACTTCACAACAAGTGAAGCCATTTATCTGTTTCTTTCCACATTAAATGACGACCCAGAGAAACCACGTGATACCAACGGCATTTTACTATTGGCTCACAAGCCTTGTTACAAGTGGGAACCAAACGTCAGATATCTTCCACAGAGATAAATAGAACATTCATTTTGGACCCGCCAAAATTAAAAAAATTATTAATTCATAATCATAATATTTTCTTTCCAGGAAAAACATACTTTTATTTGGCACTTTTCTAAAAGCTTTGTGGATGCATTTAAAAAAAAAGAAAAAAAAGAATTATATACATAAAAATGTTATCAATAAGACCTTTTAACATGTTGTTGTTGTTGTTGTTTTTATTTAACCTGTAAACCAACAAACTAATGTAGTTAGTTAATACTTTAAAGCTGCTGCAATCAATATTTTATATTAATACTAGATCAAATGACGATGTGTAATGTGAAACATGTCACTTGTAGTAACAAACCTACAGCCCTGCAGAGCTTTAAAGGTCCAGTGTGTAACATTTCAGGGGATCTATTAGCAGAAATGGAATATAATATTCATAACTATGTTTTTATTAGTGTATAATCACCTGAAACTAAGAATCGTTGCGTTTTGTTAGCTTAGAATGAGCTGTTCATATCTACAGTACAAAGGGAGCAGGTCCTCTTCACGGAGTCTGCCATGTTGCCCAGAATGGACAAACCAAACACTGGGTCTAGAGAGAGACTTTCACGTTTTTACGTTACCTGAAGGCCACCGTAGTTCTCCGACACGCTTGTGAAACTGCGGTAACGTGAGCCGCAGACTGCAAATTCATGGTACCGCCAGCTGCCGTCTGAGTTCTGTTGCTCCTAAAGTAGTGTTATTATGGTAAGGATGGCTTCTGTTTTGCACTTGGCACCTCACGTTACCGCAATCTTGGAAAGGGAGGCGTGAGCGGAGGGGTAATCAGTTGGTTGCAATCTGCAACCACACCACTAGATGCCGCCAAATCCTACACACTGTACCTTTAAATACCGAGTATGTCTCTTTCTACAGCCCCATGCGCACCGCTTCAATATGTGGAGAAATCTAAATCTGGCCCAGGCTGGTGGACAATCGCTGTATAATGCAAGGCATTTATATTGCACATTTCAGCAACAAGGCAATACAAAGTGCTTTACATAAAACATCAAAAGCATCGAGACAAAGTGCAAAAGAGACGCACCACGAAAGGACATTCAGATGCAATTAAAAACAGTCATTAAAGAGCCAAGAGAATAGAAAATTAAAACAAGCTAAAATAGAATAAGGCATAAAATGCAAGAATAAAAGTAACAGTGCAGTGTGAGGAATTAATAATTGTTTGATTTAATAAAAGGCAGCAGCAAACAGAAAAGGCTTCATCCTTGATTTAAAAGAATCTGCAGTATTCTGGGAGTTTGTTCCAGATATAAAAACACTGAACGCTGCTTCTCCACGTTTAGGTTTGAAAAATTTATTTTGGCCCTAAATAATTCAGTGCTTTATAAACCAACAGTAGTATTTAGTATTTTGCTGTACATGGGAATTGATAAGCAAAAGGTCAACTTGATCAACTGTTTCTTTAATTTATCACTCACAGTTTTTAGCAGATACACCTTGTTGGACCCAAACATCTGGGCGAGGGGCAGCCATGTTTATCAACCACATTAAAGAGGAAGAGCTGAAAAAAAAAAGGCTGCTGCAGATGGCGGTGCAGCAATCTTTTCTGCTTATGTGGTTTCATTTTATCCCTCCGGGCCCTCGCGGTATTTTGAATTGCCCTGGGTTATGTATTCACTCGGTCATGTAAGCTAAATGAACCATCCATAATGTAAATGAGAAAGAAAGAGAGATTGAGAGAGAGACAGGGATGCTAATGCAGTGGTGCCCCTGGTGTTGGGAGGGCATAGAGAAAGAGATGTCAGCATTTCACCATATTTCACTTTCAAATGAGCCACAGCCGACTGGAGAGTCAAACCTTTTGCTATGCATACACCAAATAGTGCAATTACTTACCAGAAGATTCAACAATATGTGGATTTAAAAGTCAAAAGCGTCACAAATGTGGTTTATTGTGTGATTTATAGAAAGGGCTTCTCATCCTCGTCTGGGATTTGCATGCAGAGAGATGATTCATTTGCAGAGTTGCTGACTCTCTCTGATGGCTGGCAGGAGTTATGTGCTTTTGTGTTTATTGTGGTTGAACCTCCACCCCCACTTCTGCTATACCCACTTAGCACACAAAGTCCCAAATGCACTGTTTTCCCATTTAGGAGACGAAAAGCACCTTTTTAAATAGTTAATAGCCTCCCAGGGACACAGGTCGTGTTTTGAGTGCAGAATAATCACTGTTGGAATTTATTTCTGTCTGCCTGCTCAAGTCACAACACAAGGTCACCACATAACAACAACACCGCCGCTGCCTGCACTCCATCTCATTTCAATCAGTAATTACCCGGCATATTTGCACTTGGCACCGCGGAACATGATGCAAGTTATTTTGTGTCCTCGATGAGAAATATTTCCTGGCATTTCGCTGCCTCCAAAGTGTTACAGCCAATTTGATATTAGATAAATATTTGAGCTGGCATGCAATGAAGCGTATGTCATTTGAGCAAAAAGCACTGGCACTATGGATGCGTTTAGCTGCTCAAAGGGAGGAAAAAAGACAAGGGGGAGAGGCCTTGTCTGTTCTCCATTAGATTCCACTCAGTTCCTCTACAAACAGAGAGGATGCTAGCCAAACAAGCTTATTCAAGGGGGTTCTGTGTGGACCGTGTTAGCTCAGCAAATCCAGCTCCACAAACATGCTTCAAAGCGTCCTGCTATCTCCGCAGAGCCTTTGATGTGGGTATTGATCATGCAGCGGTCTGTGAGAAAGAGAGGGATGCAGTCAGTGGAGGTCTAATATTGTGTTCTGGCTCAGATGGAATAGATAATAGCAAAAACATGCACTCCCATCACGCCGCGCTGTGCTTAAGTTATGACAGCTGCACAACCGTTTTCTGGCTCTGAGGTAGATGCGATTAGGAGTAAAAGACAAGGGAAGAGCAAATTGCCCTGAGGACAGGTCACAGCGCATTATGTTTACCACAGTAGAGGAGCCTGAGTCGAATACAAATAAAGTAAAAACATGAGTTGACAGACACACCTCCTAGTGACAGTATAAACAGTCTGAGATTCATCCACCCACTTCTAAAAGCATGAATACACTACCAATTTTTTTTTTCTTTTTGGCCCGCCACCCCCCCTCCCCCCCTCTTCAGAGGCCTATATTGACTTTCTTTTCATTATTTTTCAATTTAATAGCCTAATGAAGGAAAAGAAAAGTGATAATACTCATAATAATCATAATCTTAGTCAAACCATATTAAAAAAAACCAAAAAAACAGGGGTGAATAAGCTGGTCACCTTGACGACATATAAACAGACAAAAACAATGACAAAAACAAGACACACACACAAGGCCACACAAGAATGGATATGGAAACGTATTTCAACAGACTAGGGCTGTCAGTCAATTAAAATATTTAATCGCGATTAATCGCATAAGTACGGAGCCCCCCTAGACCCCTAGGAGGACAATATTTTGTAACTCGTTTCCTCGAGTTAGTACAGAGGGAACGAGTTACTTCATAGTGCACTTCCTCCAGTCATTCCTGACAGTCAACGCATTGCTGATGTACGGAGACCCCCTAGATGATGTACTTCGGTAAAGTTGGAAAGATATTGACAGATTCAAACTTCCTGGATCAATAACTCATAACCAAAACATTGTTAAAACACAAACGACGGCCCTTTCTAACCGTAGTAAGATAGACGACGAGCTACAACCTCATTTTAATCAAAACGAGCCGTCCTCCGAGTTGGACACATTACTTTGGTCTCTATGTGCAGCCGGCTGTGAGACGAGTGGTCAGGGACCGTCTACAAAGTGCTACAAAGCATATTTTTCCAAACTAAGTGTTGTAGTACAACTATGGGGAGACCATTGATGTGCGAATTAATTTTGGTGGTACTACTCTGTATAATACTGAAGTTATTGAATATTTTTTATAGCATCTCTTTTCGGCGTTGCACTTTGTAGACGGTCCCTGACCGCTCGTCTCACAGCCGGCTGCACATAGAGACCAATGTAATGTGTCCAGCTCGGAGGACGGCTCGCTTTGATTAAAATTAGATTGTAGCTTGTTGTCTACCTTACTATGGTTAGAAAAGAGCCGTTGTTTGTGTTTGAACAACGTTTCTGTTATGAGTTATTGATCCAGGAAGTTTGAATCTGTTAATATCTTTTCAACTTTACCGAAGTCAATGACGTGACTGTCAGGAATGATTGAAGGAAGTGCACTATGAAGTAACTCTCACTTACTAACTTGAACAAGTTATTAACTTGAGAGAACGAGTTAATACAATTTTCTCCTAGAGGTCTAGGGGGTACATAAGGGTCCATGATTAACTGCGAATAATCGCAAATAAATCAAATTTTCTATCTGTTCAAAATGTACCTTAAAGGGAGATTTGTCAAGTATTTAATACTCTTATCAACATGGGAGTGGGCAAATATGCTTCCTTTATGCAAATGTATGTATAAATGTATTATTGGAAATCAATTAACAACACAAAACAATGACAAATATTGTCCAGAAACCCTCACAGGTACTGCATTTAGCATTAAAATATGCTCAAATCATAACATGTCAAACTGCAGCCCAACAGGCAACAACAGCTGTCAGTGTGTCAGTGTGCTGACTTCACTATGACTTGACCCAAACTGCATGTGACTATCATAAAGTGGGCATATCTGTAAAGGGGAGACTCGTGGGTACCCATAGAACCCATTTTCTTTCACATATCTTGAGGTCAGAGGTCAAGGGACTCCTTTTGAAAGTGGCCATGGCAGTTTTCCCTCGCCAAAATTTAGCACAAGTTTGTCCTTCGCGACAAGCTAGTATGACACGGTTGGTACCAATGGATCCCTTAAGTTTTTCTTATTTCGTATGATTCCAGTATCTTCACTCTAGCTTTAAAACTGAGCCTGCGACAACCTCCGAAAGATCGATTGTGTAAAAGAAATCAGTGGCGTTAAAATGATTTTGCGTCAACGCATTAACTTTGACAGCTCTAAAACAGACAAATATCAACAATGACAGAAAACAACGAGCTGACAGACATAGAACAAAGACATAAAAAATAAAGCCCTTTTTTAACTGTGTAAGATGGGGTATAGGTAAAGGGTGGGATTGTAATATGAAGATGAGAGCGGTGACGGGGTGGCATTTAGCTCACCAGCAGATTAAAAGGCAGGATCAGATATGAGAACATTTATTTTATTCCGTGATTTGGTTATTTTGTTTGGCAGAGACTTGCTCTAGTGATATATGTTCTGAGAGGAGGTTCAACCATTGTTCTATAGAGAATAGGTGTCTGGATTTCCGATCGAAGAGAATAGTTTTCTTTCTTTCTTTCTTTCTTTCTTTCTTCATTCCCATTTTGTAAGGTCACCTCATTCTCCGGAGGGAAACATGAACAACACTTTCTCATAGTTCCTGGTGTCGCGCTACAGTGGCAAGAAAAGCAAACATAAACAAAGCCAACACTTCCAGAATCACACAGTCACGCTGTAATGCTATAGAAAGACAAACAAAGTCTGTTCTTCTTAGCGCGGTAAAACAACCACCCACAGCCCTGCTCCTGTCTCACACTGAGACCATTAGTCACGATGATTTCTCTGCCAGCTGTCCTGGTGTTTGCTTAAGCTAGCCTCGCAGGCAGGTTGAGCCTCATTTGGATCCTCACTTCAGTTTATTAGGCGTGCGCTGGATCATTAGTATCCAGTAAGGCCTGTGCAGATGTGTTCCTCAGGTAATGTTCAAATGCAAAACTGGGAGCGGCCATTAATCACGCGGATAAACGCACCATGGAAATAGCATGCTCTGTGAATTATATGAACTCACAGTCATGCAGTGTTTTTGCTTTTTTGGAACAACTGTCCCGTTCACCTTGTCAACAGCAGTCGCAGCCAGCGCTCTAATCTCATTTGTGCACATGGATGCTGTAATCTCAGCCTTTATACTCATACCTGGCCCTGTGTGATAAAAGCTGCTGCTTTATTAGAATGAATGAACTTTGCAACTTAGCCATATCTAATGAATTAAAATAACAACTCCTTAATGCGCCGTGCGTAATTGCCGAGTGCAAAGTGCAAGGTGCTGGACAAGAGCAGCAGTGTGGCGGACTATTTTAAGATAAACAGCTGATGTGTGTGTTCAAAGAAGCTTTTGTGTTTGCTTCTGCGTGGGATTTTTTTGCGAGTAGGGACCTGACTGAGCTTTATGCAGATATGAAAAATCATGTGGTGTTATTTCACCCTCTTCCTAATGCCACCTAAGATTGTTCACAGATAAGCTGGTTCCAGTGTGAGTAATTTGCATTGGCAGGACAAAGGTTTGAAATACCATTCTCCTTCTCACTGTGACAAACTCACAGATATCAGTTTAGCGGGTTAATAAGAGGTGTTTTTAACACTCATTTATGCTTTGTACTCGAAGCTTCATGTGATGTGAGAAAGTTGAGTCAATCTCCACCACATCCCAAATACCATTTAGTCATCATACATCATCCTGCATTGTGCCATTGTCAGTGCAATCATTTCTGGCATCTCCTCTCCTTTCATTTCATCAGCAAAAAGCTTGGAGCGCTGCTTAAATAATCAGCCAACTGCACGCAAGACCCGGTTACGCCGCAGCGTTAACTAGATGAGATCAACCACTTGTAAAAAAGCAGTCGGATTTCTCTGTGAGGGACACATTGTGGTTACAATGAAAGTGAGTCAACGGAAATCAGTCATGGCATACTGTCACCACAGTGAGGACAGAGCCAGCTAAAAGTGCAGCCAAGCCACATATCCACATATACTGGGCAAGGAGAATACACTCAACTGACAGCTGCAAGCACTTAGTCCGCTGCCAAGAACAAAGACAGGGAGGAAAAAACACTATTCAGCCCAATTTGGCTATAATGAGCCTACACAACAATGACTTCCAATATTTTCAATAAGAAATCAGTCATGTCTTGAATTACATTTGTCAGAGGTCAACTCTCCCAGTGTTGCTGCGTAACCACAACAACAAGCGTGAGGACAAATGCTTTCTTCATTACAAGTTGAACTCGAAGTGATAACGTCAGGAAATAAAAACGACACTGACAGACTCGACATCTGTTTAAGTCATCTTTGGAAAAAAGTCATAAAGTAAGAAATCAGATCGGCGAGATTAACTGTCTCACCCGACACTTTGTCATGCTCCTCGTCTTGTGATAGCGACGCAGAGAAAGTGGTCGGGGAGTGTGGTGACTTAGTTTAAAGAGCGTAAAAACACACACAGGGTGGGTGGGAGGGTCCAACAAATACAAGGCTTTCACCCAGGAGACCGCTGTTCATGTCCCATGTGAAGAAAAACAACATCTTGTTTGTCTTTGGCCCTGTTCAGACCTGGCATTAACATTGTCCTGAGGGATCGGGTCACAAGTTGACACTAAGAGTAGCTTAAGTACGTCTGTTCACACCTGGCATTAGAATGCGTCTCCACATGTGTCCTGAGTGACCACTTATGATTGGATCTCACTCCCCAGCTCTGTATGCAAATAAACACGTACTTAACACACGGCTAATACAGCAGACGTTGCGACGTAATATTACATGAATGTCGGTAGTAATATCCTACATATTTGTGAATTTGGGTACATTTTATTAACACCAAATGAAAGGTTATTGTACCGGCGGTCCCCAGGGACCTCCACTGCCTTTGCCAGGTAGCAGTGGGGCACAGAGCTTCAGAGAGCCGGCGGTCGCTTTAAGCACCATAGATGTGGGTCAATAGGGGCCTACTACACCCAATAGTAGGTTTTATCATCTATCCATATGGTAGATCACTGAAAGAAGGTATAAAAGAACACAACAGCGACCTCTAGCGACCGTAGTAATAATGACAGGAGCAGAGGCGGAAGTGAGGCGCTGTAGTATAGACAGCATGAAACTCCTTAGGATAGTGGTTCCCAAACCTTTTCTGCAGCTTTTGTAGATAAAATATATCTAAAATAGTTTTGTTTGTAGCTTTTTTGTTTGAGTTCAAAATGTAATATTTCATTCAGTTTTACATGTTAGAACATGTTGGTATTTGCTTTCACTTTTACAACGTAGAAGGAACAGTAGGCCCCTAATAACCCACATCTGTGGTGCTTATAGAGACCGGTAACACCTATTTAATGACCTGATAACAGTCAAATTGGGTGCAGCAAGTGGTCTTGTTGCCTCATTTGTTTGAATTCACAATGCTATCCACGTGTTTACTGCGACCGTAGTGGAGCATCAGAGTTTGAAGCACTGGGCCACCCAGTGCGTTAGAAAGTGATGCCAAGGGGTCCTGACATAGCACCAGTATGTGACGAGTTGGGATGAGAACATGTTGGCCTCACAGAGTGAGTAGAGCAGCTCAGTGACATATCAGACTAAAAAGCGGAGCAGGAGGAGGCAGCAGATGGGACGAGGTGTTCTGAACCACTAGCCACATGCGCTTAAGGGTCAGAGCAATTCTCATCCAATGTGCTTCTAAACAGCTGAAAAACCAAACTTTACCTCCGGGAGTCTCTGTGAGTTTGTGACTCTTTGACCCATCTGCTCGTCACAGCCGCACCAGCAGAAAAGAGAGCGTGGGAGCTTTTACCTCTTATTAACACTGAACACGGCGCCTCATGCCTCCACTGTGCGTTTTAGTATGCATTAAGGCAGAGGAGCGTGAGGTGAGCGAGCAGTGAAGAGGAGCCCGGCGAGGAAAAAAAAAAAAGCCAGATGAGTCCCGAGAGGCTAGGAGATGGGCTGAATGACAATTGACTGGCTGTCAACACTCATCTGCATTCGCATATCTTTCTGGCCCGACACGTTTAGCTGGCAGGCACCCACGGCCTTGACATATGAAGACATAGTGTTCAGACCCAGCTCACAGCTTTGGTCTGCAAAGCTCTGCTCTCATGCAGTATTTACTTGTGTTTCCCACTAATTGGTTTTCATTGTCAGGGAATTGTTATCCTCGCCACTAAAAGAAAGCAGAAAACCTTGTAATGGGTTCTGGTTTAAAGGACAGCTGTGGCTGTGATTTAGGTACTTGCTTCGACATGCCCTTCAAATCAGCAACCATTCAGTTGTTATGATACCGCTTTGGAAGCAACTGAAACCGCCGTCATACCTCGGATGCTTCGTACAGCCAAGTTTAGAGTGCTACTGGATAGGGTTACACTTTCATCACACCTATTTAAACTCATGCCCGCTTTTCACAGCCTGATTCAGTACAGCGTGTTAATCATGGGAGCGGAAAGAGGTCATGAACCTGCTGCTCAAGTCAAATATACCAAAACAAAACAGCTACTTTAAAGCTGCTACAATCAATATTTTTATATTAATAATAGATCAAATGACTGTGTGTAATGTGAAACGGGTCACTCATAGTGACGAACCTACAGCCCTGCAGAGCTTTAAAGGAACAGTGTGTAACAAATAGGGGATCTATTGGCAGAAATGGAATATGATATTAATAAGTAGGTTTTCTTTAGTGTATAATCACCCTACAAACCAAACACTGGTCATTCGTGTTTTCACATGTTTTTTTTCACGCTTAGTTCTCCTACACGCTTGGAAGAAGTTTTAGTTGGTTGCAATCTGCAACCTCGCCGCTAGGTGCCGCCAGATCCGACACACTGCACCTTTAAAATGTCTTTCAGCTCACTGTTTTGATTTTTTGGGCTCACAACTTTACTGTTTTAGTTCACTCTCACCGCTCTCATAGCGTTGTTTTTAGCTGCAGCAGGCAGCTGTTTTCAATGGATAAATCTTGTGTACGCGCTGTACACTACCTCCTCAACACCAAACAGCAGACAGACAAAGCTAACGACTAACTGGTGAACATAGTGGAGCATTTAACAGCTAAAGAGACAGATATTTCCCTCAGGAGTAAGTGTGGAATATTGAACTAACATTCAAGAGGTGGACACAAACATGACTCCAAATGAATGCTCGTGTGCTCAGTGTGTTTGCTAACAAGTTTGCCAAATTAACACCAAAGGTGACACTGTGTCACTGTTGTGTTTACAGCTGGTTTTGCCCCAAAGTAGCCAAAAAAAAAGGTTACTGCAGGTTTAAGTTGGAGGTGGGAATCACCAGAGGCCCTACAACACAATATTATCGTGATACTTTAGTCACGATATGATCTTATTGCGATTTTAAACATTTTGTGATATGCTGAGTATTGTGACAAGATATATTGCGGTTTATGTAACAAAAGCCTTCATTTTCCACAACATTGTATGGACGCAGGTCTTTGTACATTATGTACGTGATGGATTGTGTTATTTTATTAACCTGCTCAGAATTGGAAGGTAGCTTTGCCAAGATAAGTGTGTTCAGTGTTGGCTGATGTAACGATGGCTTGGCTGTCAACGGGTAACGCTATCCGGATGGTGGCGTGTGGGGTTATCCCTCATGTTCGTAGTATTCCCAGAGTATTTTATTTTCATACGACACTCCTTGCAAATTGCATTCGTCATATCCATGTCCTTCTTCCCTACCTTGTTAAGAACTCCCAAATAAGTCCAGACGTTTGATTTAAACGCAGACGGCACATTTCTGATTTCTGATTTCATCTCTCCGATGTTTCCATTTTTGTTTTGACTAACTTCCTCCCAATCCCGCTGACTTTACCCATGACCGCACCAGAAAACAAAACTCTGCAACATCTAGTGGACTGAAAAAGCAATTGTTACCAAAAAGTTTAATTTGTATTTGCAATATTAATAGTTTATATAATAATAGATTGATACTTGATTGATACTCTGTGTATTGATTAGGGCTGTCAAAGTTGACCCGATAACATGTTAAAGCAAATCTGTTAAAGCCACTAGTTTCTTTAATGCATTAACGCAACTTGCGATTTTTAGTTTGTAGTAGGTTCAGTTTTAAAGCTGAATTAGGCGAGATTGGAACAAATATAATTAAAAAAAGTTATTTTTATAAAACGGTCACTATATCGTGACAGTAGTACATGAAACAGGTAACCTGAAAAAATCATGTGCCTCTGTGTCCTCCGGTGCTCCTAACATCATCTGCAAGATTTCACATGCCGGAGGAAAACAAGCAGTCAGAGCTGATTTGATAATCACTCGTGAACTTCGACCAAACGGTCAAACTAGGCAGCGCTGATCAAATATAAATCAATATTATGTTACGTTAATGCCTATTTCTCGCCTCAAATGTTTTCAGAATCATCCTGTAGTGCACGGTTTAGCTGTAAAATTAGAAAGTTTGTGACGCCGCCGCAATTGTGAAATCTGTTGAAGGAACGCCAAGTTCTGGTCACATCAATGGAGCACAGCCAATTGGAACGCTCTCTCAATGAAATGACCTTTGATTGGTCAAAGCCTCCCGTCACAGGCTAGATTTCAAAGCCTGAAAACAGAGCAATGAGGAGGAGCAGAAGTCTAGTTATCTCTCAGAACACTTGAATTACAATATGCTGAAAAGTTATTAGGGAATTTTGCCATATATATACTGCCTACTGCCACTTTAAAGCTAGAGTGAAGATACTGTTATGAAACTAGAAAACTTTAATGAATCATGCATGAATCATCAGACATGCCCACTTTATGATAATCACATACAGTTTGAGGCAAGTCATAGTCAAGTCAGCACAGTGACACACTGACAGCTGTTGTTGTCTGTTGGGCTGCAGTTTGCCATATTAAGATTTGAGCATATTTTTTATGCTAAATGCAGTACCTGTGAGGGTTTCTGGACAATATTTGACATTATTTTGTGTTATTAATTGATTTCCAATAATAAATATATACATACATTTGCATAAAGCAGCATATTTGTCCACTCCCATGTTGATAAGAGTATAAAATACTTGCAAATCTCCCTTTAAGGTACATTTTGAACAGACAAAAAATGTGTGATTAATCACGATTAAATATTTTAATTGATTGACAGCCCTGGTATTGATACAATATTGCTACACAAAATATTACCACCATTAGCTGTAAATATTTTTACCCCACCATTAGTATATATTATACAAAACAGAAAGCTTTCGAGCAATCAGTGAGTAAAATAACATGTTATGAAAGTAAAAAAATATATTTTTAATCAGATACGGTTTGAGGAAATGATTCAATGACAGGTAAAATAATGGGCAGTGTTATTTTGAATCTCTGAATAATGAATGGCCCTCATCAGCATCATAGATTGGCGTGAAAATGATTTCATCCTGCCGGCACCAAAAGGCAGCTTAAGACCTCTTTATCAGAGCCATTCAAGCAAAGAGTCAATAAAACATTGCAATTAGGCTTGCTCTTTTAAAATCTGCGATGGTCTAATTGACTGTGTGTATTCAAGTAGAACATCAGAATCCCCTCCAGCAAGTTTAATAACATTGATGAGTATAATGCGTAATCATGAGCCTGGAGCTGCAGAATGATGTATTCTTACCGTACAGTCGGATGAACGGTGTTGTCTGTAAGACTTGGTTTATGCTTATTGGAGGCCTTTGTGTGCAGTTTTCATTTATTTTCCTCAAGTGTCTCTTTTGAAACTGGTGATGTTGATCAGGAGACTCAACAGGAGTTTCATAATAACATCTTTATAATACCGCACCACTTGGTTGTGGAGGGCTCGCAGTGAGGAGCTGGGGATAATAGTGTGGTGCAGCACGCCGACCAGAGCCTGGTCAAAAAGCAGAGCACTCAATATCTCATAGGAGTGAATTTAATGGCCACTGGTTGCTCTGGGCTCTTGACCCTCTCCAAGAGGCTCCATGTTAGTCACTCTCCAGTGATTTCCAATTGAAACCCAGCCAGACTAGTAGTAGATGAGGTTTCAACTGTCTACTCAAAGCCTGGATGACTGTACCTCCAGCTTCGGCTGGTCATTACACTGCCGATGCTCAGCTGATAAGAGATGGTGAAACTGGACGATGGCGGTTTAGTACACTGGAGTTTTGCTGCATTTTGCTGTTTTTGTTGCGGTTTGAAATACATCCTAGATTGTTTTTCAGTCAATAATTTACTGCTTAACTTTTTGTCATAGCAAAAATACAAATACATTGGTGGAAAGTAATTATTTTTTGTATTACAAGTTGTTTTAAATTGTATGTTTAAATGTGCAAATGAATAACATTTGGTGAATTTAGGAGAAATGTACAGGTGGAAATAGACAAAGTAGTAAAAATAAACTCCTAAATGTGTATTTTGGATGTTTTCTTACAGAAGCAAAAATGATCAGTACATGAAAAATTATGTTTTTCCTGGGGTGTCTTGCCTTAAAAAGAGGATCTTAATACTTTTCCCGCTAATACCAATATTGAAACTAGTCCCTTTATTTGTAAACAGTAAAAAAAGAAAAGAAAAAAGCTTGTAGGTTATGACTAAGCCACCAAACTTGAGTCGAGAACAAAGCACACAACAGTGAAGGCCAGGACATACTCAGACTTTTTAATATTTAATACCCAGCTGACTTTACCTGAAGGCAGCCAAGCAGACTAATTTAATGTGGATTTATATACAAGGTGTCTTGTTTAACGTAATGCATATCTAATCAAGCATGAGCACAGGAAAGCAATTTCTGCAAAGTAATTGAAAGCAGACTTTGTTTATATGACAGAGAATATTGCTAAACTCTCGGCACCGGATCGCCCAGAGCGTCAACGGGACGTTAAATCTCTTTTTCAAGCACCGTTTTGAAGTAAACGGGCAGTCTCTCCTTAGTGGCCCATCAACAGCTTTGCTGATTGATAATCTGTTTTAAAGCAGCACTAAATAGCTCCTCATAACTGCAAAAATGCTAGAATTTATCACAGACATTTAAACTCTGTGCTTCTCTTTAGTAACATCTATAAAGTTAGCATTTCTTGTCATATTGTTAACATGCTGACAGAATAGTGCAGTATGAGTATGATGCGGTCAGGCATCATGAGCCTCTTATGTATCCTGCAGTGCAGCTGAACCTCTGTGTTCAACATCTGTAATGTACTGCTGTCCTGTGCTTCCATCTAGTGGTCACACATTATCCTGGTACTAGTTGTTTGGAGCAGTGGAAACACTTCATTAGATAAGAACGTTGTGAATTAATTACATCTATCTTTTTCCAATAAATTTTGACTTTTGGACTTTACAACACAGTTATTGGAAATGTTTAGATCACACAAGTCAGAAACAATCCAACGCAGCCGCGACTGATCTAATTCTACTAACAGTATAATACTGATATTATTCTGTCTTGATCTCTATCTGCAACTGTGCACAAATACCAGGTTTGAACAGAATGTGGCCTATTAAGTAGCAAAAAAATATATATTTTTAAATAGTTTTATTTAGAGAATTTTGTATAAATTATCCAGGAAGTCTGTTATTAGGATTTTTCTTTATACAGTACATGTGCAAATCTAAATTCTGGCGCACCCTGTGTGATCTTTGGCGCTCAACTTAGGGGGGCCCAGACCCCAGGTTGGGAACCTCTGGCTTGGAGCATTATACAATGTACTGTCAAATGTGTATTGTATTCAATTTACTTGCATATACTAAACTACAACTGAAACTAAAATGAAAATAAGCAGTGAGAAATATTTTTAGCAATCTGAAACTATATATTTTAAGAAAAACTAAAACTATATTGACTGGGTATAAAAGCCAATAAAAATAAAATAAATTTCTATTTTTTTTTAGCTCTAATATCTCACTACCGAACAAGAGACGGCATGAATTAACGTCATCTCTCGTGACATTGAACCACAGAAATTGAACGGACTTGACCTTCCAGGAGATGCCGCTATTGCCTCACTAAAGTAGCTTGAAGAAACATCCGGCCATTCCTACACATTTCTCCAACCAGTTATTTGGTATGTATATAGATACATACTTCTGAGACATCATAGCTGGCCCTAACAAAAACACACTAAAATTAAATCCTTCGGAAAAAAATTAAACTAAACCAAAACTAGCAAACTCACTGAAAACTAACTAAAACTAAAATAAAAACAAATTGAAAATTCAAAACTGGTGCTTCAAAGGAATTTTATTCCTGAGTGCAGTGAAGGCAGGAGAGTTTCATCAGTGACAGAAGCAAAAAATATGAAGAAAGAAATATCAAAAAGAACTGGATTATTCAAACTCTACTTTGCTCAATATAATTCAACAATCAAGAGACAGAAAACATACGTAGTGGACAAAAATCAATACTGTGACAGTTTCACAATGACTCCTCCCTCATGTGCCAAGTATCAAATGTGACTACCGGTGTGTTACACACAAATGTGCAAACAAGAGCAGCGCCACAGTAACTAAATATTCGCCACCATCCTTTACTGAATCACATCACACTCGTTTTTCTATCGGTTCAAATACAACATATAAAATATTTTTACAAAACAGCTTTGGTGACCCATGTATATACACTTTTGCATATATAAAAGCGTGGAAAATGTTTAAATATCATCACTAGAGCTAAATATAAAAAGGTTCAGAGACTATTGCACAACAGCCAGGTGAGGGCAGAGGGGAGTGATCGCTTGGAGCAGCCGTCGGGCGCTTTTAGGGTTTTCTGCGCCTGTAAAAGAGAAGAAAGTTAAATCAAGCACTGTACTGCAGAGGAAACGGTATTCTCAGATGTGATCTAAAGACGGCTTACTTGGTGATCCCATGATGCTCAAAGCCAGGACCCATGTTTGATCCGGCCCTCATCTCCACAGCCACAGAACACTGAAAACAAAACACAACTTAGGACCCAAATCTACTCTGAAGTGTTTACATTAATCTGATGATAAACACTTTGTTGCTTCTTTGTTAAATGTTTGTCTATGCCTGCAGTGGTTGTGTAATGTTAAGAGGGCTACATGAGCTGACTCGGGGGGGGATTATGTACAAAAATATGAATAACACCATGCACAGAAGATATGATATATTACTAGTTAATTGGGTACATCTCTACTGTAACCCAAAACAAGGGCCCTGCAATAAACTACGGCTGCAACTAACGATTAATCTGTTGATTGTTTTCTCAATTAATCGATTAATTGTTTGGTCTATAAAATATCAGAAAATGTTGATCAGTGTTTCTTAAAGCCCAAGATGACGTCCTCAAATGTCTTGTTTTGTCCACAACTCAAAGATATTCAGTTTACTCTCATAGAGGAGTAAAGAAACCAGAAAATATTCACATTTAAGAAGCAGGAAAAATGACTCAAACCGATTATCAAAATAGTTGGTGATTAATGAATTAGTTTACAACTATTTGATTAATCGTTGCAGCTCTACAATGAACCTTATCTTATGAAGCTGATGTTCAGTTCTGTGTCAGAGATGTATTGATTTAACTTTAGTGTAACTGTTGAGCCTGGAGTTAGAGGGTGTTGTATCGGGCTGCATTGTATTTAGAGTTGAGTGATTAGTCATTTGACACAAAATTATCCAGCGACAATTTTGATCATTAATTGTTTAATTTTTACTACTTTTCTTTATCATGTGTGATTTATTAGCATTGTAATATGAATAGCTTTTGGGTTTAGGATTGTTGGTGAGTCGTAACAACTAATTTGATGATATAACATTTTATTTTATATACATGTTCATTGATTAATGGAGAAATTCAATAGTAAAAATAATTGTTCGTAGCCTTTAAGTATTATGAAATTCTCTCCGATCATAACATTTTCTAACTAAAAGAATGAGACACATATGTTTGGATGTGTTTTAGATTGGGCTGCAAGAACTTTGAAAAAATATCAAATTGCGATTATTTTTGACATTGCAAATGCGATATGATTTGCAATATTAGAAGGTGTGATAATTAACATTATAACATAATAATAATAACATTATTCTCATTTTCAGTGAAAAACAAATGATTATGTTGTGATTTTTGCGGGGATCTCTACCAAACAACGATGTTTTCTTAAGTCTGTAGAAGATGATGTGTAGGTCAGAACATCTCTGCAGCACAATATTTTAATTTAAAAATGGTATTTTGACACACATTTCACCTTTTAACAAATATTGTGGGTTCCTCCTCATTCTGAAAATTACAGTAGGCCATAATGCGATTTCGATTAATTGTGCAGCCCTAGTTTTAGACTGGCCACCTAGCTTCTACACACATGTAAAGTCAAGTTCATTTCATGATCCGTCTGCTTTCTAAACCAAGACACACATACGTTAGTTTATTGGAGCCTAATCAATATTATTATCCTACCCTCGACGCCACATCAGTCCAAGCTCCATCTCCGTTGGCAGGGGTGCCTTCTGCAGATCTTCTTTTGCGCCTTCAGACACAAATGTAGAGACAAAAGAAAATATGTTGGAACATCATTATAACACCCGGCAACTAAATCTGCAGCTCATTACTGGCTGTCGGCTGCTACCTTGGGACTGTGGTGAGCTCCTGTTTCAGTGTCTCGATATCCGTGAACTGTACCGCCTGTCCCCCTCCTCTGGTCTGAATCACGTCACCCTGAAACAATGAGGAATAGCCAATTTAAGTTAGTAGTTCATCCTAGTTTGTTGTTACACATAAAACATAGTGAGAAAACAGAAGTTACATTGCAGGTCACACTCTTGCCTCTAACCAGTTTCATCCCCTCCATGCAAGATGTAAGATACCAAAACGGACACAGAAAAAGCATCTCATGCTTCAAAGACCTGTTTATAGATGACTTGAAGGTTTAACTTGCCAAAGGCCCACTTCTTTAGATATTTACAGATCAGACACTGTGCAGTCTCAAATATCCTGCTTTCCTAAAGGCACCTGACACCAACAGTATCGATCTGGTGCGCTACTTCAATCCAGTAACCAAAGGATCAGTATCGGTTCTCTATGACTTAATATCCGGCCTGAAATGTGCCCCTTTAACCAAAATAAAAGCAGCTTTTAGCCACTCATAGGCCGCTCTGTCTCGGACGATATTCTCAAGCAGTTCCTGATTTATGTCAAAGAACATGACTTGCCGTTGTGAGAACATTAACCTCGTACAAGGTCTCTTGGTTAAATATCAGTAACGAAAACAATTTTAGAAAAAAATAAGTGAAATGTTTTCAGTAATTCATAACCAATTTTGAAAAAGGATCATTGATGTGTACCCACTGAGATGATGCCGACACTCGAGACACTCTGCCCTAAACATGTTTTTTAGAATATGCAGCAGACTTTGCTGCTCAGATAGTGGGGACGTTGTAATTTTCCTCTCCCAGAACCAGAAGCAAACAGCGACAAGCATGGGTGAGATTGATGCAGCTATACATCTATATACATCTATATATATATATATATAGATGTATATACATATATATACATATATATATATATATATATATACACACATATATATATATATATATATATATACACACACATATATATATATATATATATATATATATACACACATATATATATAGAAGTTACAGAAATAAAGACTTATAATTAACATAGTCCTTTGATGAGTGTGAAACATACATGATAGTATTTATTTACTGCACCAGCTACAGCAGCTTCTGCTGTGATTGAAAATGTTGGCGGATACCTAAGACTGATAATCAGAATTAATTGCTATTTGGTTTCATTTCATTGAACCTAACATCAAATGCTTTCCCTGGGTAATTATTATTATTATTTTTTTTAAATTTGCAGCGTACTTACCTTAATAAGTTTTGTCTGAATCTCCCCATCAGAGGCGACCTCCTGGTGCGTTAACACGTATCTGTCGCACTTGGACAGGGCCTTCTCACTCGGGGTAGACACCTGGATGGCATTGGGGATGACCGGCTGCAAAACTGTACCCAAGTCCAGGCTGGAGGAGGGTTTGTGGTCCACCCACTTCTCCCCGCCAGCAGAGCGGGAGCGACGGTGCAGCGGCCGCACCGGCGTCGTCGTCTACAGAGCGGAGAAGCATATTGAAAAAGAAGAAATAAAAAATGCATATGACTAAGCGGGCAAATGATTACATCAAATCCTGACAAAGATATCCGTCGGAGAACCTAAATTTGGGAAAGACTCAAATATTCTGCCTGATTAAAAAAAATAAATCACTTAAAAGCCTGATAGGAGACACTATAAAACGTTATGCTGCCTGTAGCTAACTCACTGACCCTGTAGCACCTCTCAATTATGTCTAGATCATATATAGGGGAGATGGCCTCTTCTTCCTCTCTTGCCTGACACAGAGCTCTCCTCCTGGTCCGGCTGGCTGAGGAGCTGGCTGGGGACTGGGTCCTCGTGGGCGTACGAGGGGAATAGTAACCCTGCCTGCTGTCCTTGGACGCCTGCTGCTCCCATGAAGAGACACAGTTAGACACAGACGTAGAGCTACTGCTGCTGGGGACGGGGCAGCAGGGTCTTGGGTTCATCTCAACCTCCTCAACCTCCTCATCTTCCTCATCTTCCTCATCTTCCTCAACCTCCTCAACTCTAGTGGCACTGACTGGCTCTGGCACTAGGCTGACATGGGGAGGATCAACTGGGCTGACATGGGGAGGATCAACTGGGCTGACACGGGGAGAATCAACTGGGCACTGGGGAGCAAAGTGGACAGACTGCACAATGACAGACATGCACGGTTAGATACAGTTAGTACAAAGAAATCACAGAATTGAAGAATGAAATGTTACAGTAGCTGGAGGAACAGGGCAGCAGAGATCTGCACAGTCTAATGTAATCTAATACAACGGCCTTGAAACACATTCGACCTTCGTGAGGATTATGTTACATTTCTGTTGAGACTGTGTGAAAGAGTTCCGTCTATTTTTAGAGCTGCAACAATCAGTCGATCGGCGGTTTGTAATTTAAATCTACTAAATTTATCTTATAAATTATTTTGATAATCAATTATTTAGGTTATTGTTCGAGCAGAAATGCCAAACGTGATGTTTAGTAGACCAAATAATTAGGAATTAATCTGCAGATCAATCTATGATGAAAATAATCGTTAGTTGTATGCCTACTGTATGTAAATGTAGTTATAAAATAATAAGACATTTGAATATATTGCATTGTAGAGCTGAAACATCAGTCGATTCATTGATGGACATTTTTGCCTGATAAATAATCAAAGTTGTTGCAGATTAATTCCAATCATTCGCTGGTTTCAGCTTCTTTCATATTAGGATTGTTTGTTCAAAACATTTGTAAATTGAATATCTTTTGTTTTTCAATGTTTACTTATTATATCTTTACATATTTATTATATCTTGTTTGTTTTTTTACTGATGCCTCTCATCTCATCTCTTAAGACATTTGATGATGACACCTCGGACTTTGGAAAGTTGCGATGGACATTTTTCACCAGTTTCTGAGACTAAACAGTTGAGTAATTGAAAAAATTATCCATAGATTAATCAATAATGAAATTAATTGTAGTTGCAGCCTTATTCCAATGCAACTCAACATTACAGACAACTTTAAAAGTTACCAGAGAATCAAATGTTAAGTTTCACCACAGTAGTTAACTGCTGCATGACTAATGCACTGTACTACATTATAATGCACAGGGTCTTATGTTAATGCATCAACTGCCATCACATTGGGATTAGTAATGTTAGTCCGGTGAGAAAGACAGATACATTAATCAGGAGCTGTGCAGGTGCTCCAGATATGCACCGTCAACACAACGTACAGGGACAGGTGAGGGCGAGGCCGATCTCTTTGTAGGGAGGCGTTCTTCTCTGGAAGGCCGCTGAGGCTGAGGCTGAGGCTGAGACTGAGGCTGCGTCTGACGAGGCTGCGTCTGACGAGGTGGAGGATCAGGACGACCTGAATGATCAGGACGACCTGGTGTCTTGCTCTCCGTCACGATGGCCTTGAGCTGCTTCAGCTTCTCGTCTTTCACCCAGAGCTTGTTTTGCATCTCCAGCTGCATCGCATTAACGCGTCGGTCCTGCACAGCAAGAGGTATAATGTTAAAGCTCAACACCACTGACTGTATAAACGATCATTGGGAAAGTTGACGCACAAAATATTCCAAGGCGTGCTCCTTTAACAGTCTACAGTGCATAGAAGGCTACCCAATTAATCAGCCTGCTCCAAGAGGAGTAACTCACACATTCTTTCGACCACTTGTGCTGGGTGTCCGTGACCACGCCGTGCATGCGCTGCTCCATGCGTTTCTTGTCACACTGCTCCCTCTGCAGCCTCTGCTCTCTGGTTTCCAGTTCGTGCTTAAGAGAACGCTTGTCGTCCTCGTAGATCTTAGTCGTTTTCTGCAGGATGTCAATCTGGAAGAGAACCATGTTGGATGTTTAAGAAACTGAGCAACATATCTACCAAACAATCCAGCAATCTCTGGGAGGTTTCAATGTTTTTGTCTGTCACCTTGTGTTCTTGCATCCTGGTTTTCTTCTCCAAGCGTTCGATCTCTGCTCTGTTGCTCTGGATGATGTTATCCTTATCCACCAGTTTGCCATTTTGTTCATGAATGAAATTGTCTTTGGAAATTAGGTTGTTGTCCAGTTCCTGAAGCATGGACTTCATCCTGTTGGCTAAAATAACACGAAGGAGAGAACATGAGAGCCAAGATAAGAAATGCAATATTTCAAGTAACCTGAACAGTCGAAGCTGCGAGTTGTGGGTTGAGGTAGGATGTCAGCAGGCACCTGCGTTGTTGTATTCGTCAATCATCATCTGCCTGATCCTGTATCTGTTCTGCAGAGCTTCGATCAGCCTGGGCAGGGTGATGTCATCGTGGGGGTTGGTCAGCTCAGAGGAGGGTAAAGGTGGGAGGCTGTGCACCAGGTGGTTTATAACAGAGGGCATGTCTAAAGGAAACGCAGAGAATTAAAAGGTGCTAAATTTGAAATTCAGAGCATTAGTGTAGCAGCGAACAACTATTTTCAATGTAAAGACATAGTGGAGTAATGACGTCCTGAGCAGAGAATGAAGTCGCTCTCCCTCGATGTATGTTGTAATCGGAGCTTCTCTGTTAATTCAGGGTTTCGGCCAGTGTATTGCAAGCCCGCCGGCCCCAAGCAGCGGTGATTATGTATGTTTTCAAACAAAAATGTGTTATACAAGTAGCAAACTCTTAAAGAATAACAGTGAGTTGTGTGCTTAACGTTAGCAAGTGTCCGTGTGCAGGGGGAGAGAGACAGAGAGCGAGAGAGAGAGAGAGAGAGAGATGGTGAGTATGAAGTCAGTAGTAACTGTATAGGTGTGAACGTAGCAGTGCAGTGTGTGTGTGTGTAGTTTAGGCCGTGGGTGAATAAATGCTACAACTCCTCAAGCCAGGTTCCTGCGTCTTGCTTGCCACCTGCTGATTAATGTGAAGGAGGTTAGCCCCAAAGTTAGCGACAAGAAGTGGCTCAGACTCACTTAAGGTAGACCAACGCTATTCTCATTATAGTGACAAGCCACCCGCCGGTCCTAACAACTTTTCTGGCGGAAACCCTGTCCTTGTTTACATAGCCGTGCATGTGAGTCCCTCTGTTGTGTCCCCCACTGGCTAGCTAATCGCTCTGCACTGTGCTCATACAGCAGTTATCGCTGCTAACTTTGTTTAATTTTTTTGTTTTTATTGATTGACAGTAAATTTTATATGCAATTTTTTTTAGGTTATTTCTCCTATAATCCAACTCATCTTACATTTGGTCCAACATATGTTAGTAAAGCGTCATAATACTGTAAACAGTCTTATTTTGAAGATTTGGCTTATACGCTGCATAACTTACCTATTGGACCGCCACGCTCGTCCAGCTTGCGAGACAGTTCCTCCTTAAAGGCCTGGTTTCTATGGCGACGACCTGGGGTGAAGCCACAGATGGGCCTGTCCACTGGCCGAGCCACCTCCACCTCTTGGGTCATCTCTGCAAACCGCATCACCAGCTGGACAAATAGAGCGCGTTTTTTGTGTGTCAGACAGAAAGCAACTTAACATGTTCATTCAAATAGCGTTTGAGGGGACACAGTGAAGGTGCAGCGTGAACTTACCAAGGTTTCTTCGTAGTCGTCAACTTTGGGATTGACACAGACAACCATTCTGACTTTTCCCTCTCCGTCAAAGTAGTTCTTGAACAGATGGGTTACTTTAGAGTCTCTGTAGGGAACCATCTGTAAGAGAAAACCTACATCACCTACATGGTTCATCAGTAAATATGACAGTATTTAGCTTTAGTGGCCATTCATACCCTGTTTGTGCCACACATCTGGTTCTCTCGAAGTATCTCGATGCACGTCCGCAGATTCAGCAGAGACTGATTAATGTTACCTGCGAGGTAAGAACGTTGTTTAATCTCACATGAACTTCAGCTTCAAATAAAACTGAATTTCGATGTTTGGGTAACAAACCTGCTTCACGTATACGGGTGCCTTCTGCCCCCGTCCTACCGGTGCGCTCACTTCCTGCCAAGTCCACCAGGCACAGCTGACTAACAGTCACCTGGTTTTTATCCTGACAAACACCATCAAAAAATACTTCAGTTTCAAAACTGGTGCTTATATGAATACGAGACCAGACATTTGGTTTCAGTTTCAACTGACCTGGAGGATGTTGTCACCATCTGCATCAAGAGGAGCCTGAGCCAGTTTAACAATGAGCACACTGTGGGAGCGACTGGACTCTCTGTTCAGGCAGGTGTTCGCCGTCTTTCTCTTCTTCTGACCTAGAACAACATGTATAGGCGACTTTTCAACCATGTTTATTCACAGATAGCATCCTAACCTGCAATTTGTACTATTTTAGGCACAAAACTCTTACATGACCTGCTCAGAGAGAAGATTAACTGAGGTCATTTCCTGGCCAGAGCCGACCCGGAGGCCAGCAATGCCAGGTCAGTCACATCTACAATCATCAGTGCAGTTTTCCTTACTTTTTTTTTTTTTTACTTCTAAATGCAACAACTTACCTTTCCAGAATACTTGAAATGCCTCCTCAGCAGACTTGACTTCGACCTCCATACAACCAGACACGTACATGTTGTGGTTCTGATCCTCTCTCAGGGTTCTGGATTGAGGCGGTCTTCATTGAGAACATAAAAGTGTTTTTAATTTTTCATGCAACAGATGTGGAGAATCAAACATATGGAGGGGGATATTAATGTTGCTTGATTCCAGCCATGAAAAAAATAATCAGTGACAATCATGAGGCGCCATACAAAGCAACAGACAGCAGGTTTAAGGACATTCAGGAGCTTTGCCATAACAAAGACTACAAGCAGCGGGGGATAATGTAATGATTTTGTAGGACTAAATGAACACTCATCAACACTGGAGACATTCGCTGGTGTAGCTGGCAGTCAGCAGCGTACCAACATTTGGTATTGAATGATTTTGCTCAGGTTAATACTTTTCTTAACTTAAAAGAAAATTTAAATTGTAATTAATGGTAATTGTAACCTTGTATAGCAACTTCTGTTTTTTGGCTTCAGGGCTGCAGCTAATGATTATTTTCACTATTGTTGTATTAATAATAGGCCATTATTCTGTGGTTTAATCATTTGATCTATAAAATGTCAGAAAATTACAAAGTCATAGGTGTCATCTTTAAGTTGCTTGTTTTCTCCGACCAACAGTCCAACTTAAAGGGATAGTTTGGGTGTTTTGAAGTGGGGTTGTATGAGGTACGTATCCCTTCCATTGGTGTAATTTGTAGATCCATAAATAAATCAAATTAAATGGAGTACTGTTTTGTATCTGTCCTGAAACCCAGCCCTACTAACTTCTTAGTTGTTGTGACAACTAGATAGAATTTTTTACTACAAGAAGTTTCCATAACAAGTTTGAAAATGTGTCCAGCATTGACGAGGTTCTATTTACTATCTAGACTGTAGATTTTTGTGTAACGAGAATCTTAATCAGGCTACTAGTCTGATGATGTACGAGTATTCACTGGCCACATACATGAACTCAGTGTTCTGGCGCACAGGTGTGCCTCCACCATTCCACCTAGTAAAAAGAAAATACAATAATTGTCTTCCAGCTACTTTGCAAAAGAAGTAATCACCTCTACAAACTACTACACTTTAAATATCTTAATGTCTCTGACTCTGAACAGTTAAAACATGATGCCGATTCTCTATTCATCAGTCTTTAAATGCATGCATGTTTATAAATCTGAATTGTGTTCCTTTCGCTTTACATTTCCTGGACTCACTTTGGTTTGATTGCGTCCTCCTGATTCTCCTCCAGGAGGTCATAGATGTAGTTGTTGTAGATTTCTATGTAGGAGACAAAGACGGTATAGCTGCTGTCCTCATCCACACCATCAGATTTATAAGCCTCCTCTGACTTAATCATGTCGGCAATTTCAGGATCAAGCTTTTGTCTGGAATTAAAGTAGTGTATTACATGTTATAAATCATTTACACTGCAGCAGAACACTGGTGTTTAACAGGACTCAGACTTACCTGGAGGAGGAGGGTGTTTTGGGAACAGACAAGTTGTTTTCACGCCTTTGGCGCTCCAACAAAGCATCGACTTCATTCTGGACCTCCATGCCATTTTTGTCATCAGTCTTGAAAACCTGAAGAAAGAAATTAAATTAGATAAATAAATGTGCAGACTTTTTAAAAAGTATTATTAAATTGTGTTGGTACAAGAAATTATCAACAATGAATGTTTACTCTCTTACATATCTTTTGGCCTGGTAGGGTCCTATACTGTTGAAGATCATATCAAGTGAGCGGGGTAGAAGTCCACCCTGGCCTGGAGAGCCAGTCATGGTGAACGTCTTTCCACTTCCTGTGACCCCGTACGTGAAGAGCAGACCTGCAACAACGCAAGAAAATGCAGCAAAATTACTGATATTTAGTATGCAAATTAGGCAGCTGGCTATAGTTAAACTTATTGTTGGAATAACAAATGTGGCTTCTTCTTTCTGGAGTTGGCCAGTGCTCTTACCATTTCTTCCATGGATGAGGTCTTCGACAAGAGGTTTGGCCACATGCTCAAACAGCTCCGTCTGAGATATTGAAACTCCAAAGACTTTTTTGAAGGAATACTGTGTCTGAGAGGAAACATAATAATGGCATATTTTAGGGGAAATATATTACATTGAAAGAATAAGGCTGGCTTTCTCATATTTCTCTATTGTCAACAAATGACATAAAAAAACACTAAAACCAACAATGTGCTTAGAGTTGTTCCGATACTAGTATTGGAAATGGAAAAAAATGGTATCAGAACATCTCTAAATGTGCTATTTTGTCTCAATACCGTGACTTTCCCAGCCGTTCTGCGGCACTCAGCCACAAGCCCATTGTTTTCTACTTTCGACAAAGACTATTTACTATGTGGTATTGACACGTTAAATGTTCTTCATCATAATTAAGGAACATTTCACATGTGCCATAGTTTTTTTAACAATAATCGCTAAAATATATCGGACTTTGTCTACACAGACAATACTTGTTAAAGGGACCGTTTGTAACTTCTTACACGTATAAATCAATCCGGGTCGGTGTCCCATGCGCGCTCGCTGGTGTCTACGTTGTTCAGACTCAGACTCCAACACAAACTACACGGAAGCACCAAAGTTATATCTAGTGAAGCCCATCTTGCAAAACAGTGCGGTCGGAGGACGCAGGGTAGACCGTAGCTTTGGTTTCCAGAGCCGGAGTCTCTGCTGTACTCTGCTCCTCTGCCTGCCTGCTTGCCTTCACTCAGCTCGCTCCACCTCACGTGCATGCGCGCACACTACAGTGCATGTACAGTGGACATTTGTGCAGAAATAAATGCCGCAGATCCTCCAGACCAACAGAGGTTTTCCGTGTCTTGTGAAGTGACGGGGCTCCGCAGCGAGAAACGTTATCGTCTCCGACCAAAACTCCGGTGTCTCCCCTGTTCCCTCCGGCCGCGGTCGGGAGGCTGAGGCAGGAAAAGCCAACACTAGGATCAGCATTGATTCATGGAGAGACCTTTGTCTGGTCAGCTAACATTACTGCCAAGCAGGTGAAATATAGAGTGATATTGTGGTTTTAGCTGACATGTGTCGCCTCATGCAGTACCTGTTGTTTTTGGTCTTTTTGTGGGATTTGTTTATAATAACAAAATGCAGACTATCACCAGCTGTATCCTCTAAATCAAATTAGACAGTACATGATCATTGTGTAAAAAGGATGACAAATACCTGTGCTATTATTACTTTGTAAGTACTAGAACTAAGGGTGGGAAACAAAAAAAAAAAGAATACCTCTTTGTACTCTCCATTGCGGTTTGTTTTGAAGCCTTCAGGGGCGTGCAGCTGGATGGTGGTGCTGCTGATCACCTCGATGCAGCACTCCTCGTCCTCCACACCCAGAGGTCGCACACGGCAGTACACCTGAGCAAAAAGTACGAGGAGGACGTGTGTGTTCGTTTACTACTCTTAGTTCATTGTGTCTTTGGGGGGAAACAATTAACTGAGCTTAACGTTAACTACAACCTGTAACACATTCACACATTCACACATTCACATCCCCCAAAAGTAACGTTAGTGAACGCTACACGTTGAGTGAGACTCACCCCAACCGGGTCTTTCTGGGTATTGGAGGGCTTTTTAGGCGGCCTGCGGGGGGTTTTACCCTTCCTGAAACATAATATCATTTCATTATTAACAGTACATCGTCAGCGTGGTAGCAGAGCCTCGGGCAGGACCGGACAGACGGCTTATTACCCCCCGGCTAACAGCTAGCGGCTAGGCTAGCTAGCTAGTCGCTAGGATGCCGTTAAGAAGCCGGTAAACTGTTAGACGACTTGTAGCGTTAGCGTGATACTCCTAGGTAATGTACTTTAAACGCAGGTGTTTTTAAATATATATATATATATGAAGCTGTACTTACACTTGTCTGATCATGGTAGCGTCTTGCTCTTCTTCCTGCTCTTGTTCTTGAGGTTGTTGTTTTGTTACCGATCCTCCGGTTAGTTAGTTTGAACTTCCCTCCGCCTCAAATCAGAGAGGAGCGTTTCAAACCGAGCCGGCAGCAGCCAATCAGAGGGCAGGACACGTGATGACGTGTTTCCGCTTCTCTCTTCCAGGCCTTGTGTGGATTCAACAGGAATGTAAAGTATGCAACAAGTCATCAGATGAACTGATACCTGCAGACAATAAAGCATAGAAACCATGCAAACAAAAATAAACAGCAACAAGGAGGACAATTAATCTTTGTTTTAGATAATAAGGGACTGAGAGGGTTTATTTCAGATTGTTGTATCTAACTGTTGCAAGATTAGAAGTAATCTAGTTTGTTAATATATCAGAGATGATATATCATATATGTATACATACAGTATAATATTTAGGTTTTAACCAGTTAAAGGGACTATTTGTAACTTTCAGAAATGCTTCTTAACAGCGACACCTGTGGCCGTGAAATCAACAAAAGTCAGCGTCGGGCTCGCGCTTGCTCGCTCTCAATATACCTGAACGAGCATCACTCAAAACAGTGAGGCGACACAAGTCAGCTAAAACCACAATATCACTCTATATTTCAGCTGCTTGGCAGTAATGTTAGCTGACCAGACGAAGGTCTCTCCATGAACATGATTTAGATCTGATCTTAGTGTTGGCTTTTCCTGCCTAAGTGCAGGCTGAGGCAGCGGGGCTCTCCAGCGTGTCTCCCTGCTCTCTCCGCCTGAGGAGACACCGGCACCCGGTCGGTAACAAGAAGACTACGTAAATCTCTGTAGAGCTCCGTCACTTCACAAGACACGGAAAACCTCTGTTGGTCTGGAGGAGCTGAAGCAGTTATTTCTGCACAAACGTCCCCTGTACATTCACTAGATATTCTCAGAGCTTAACTAACTCTTCTGCAGTGTGTAGTGAACGCGCGTTCACGTCTAGAGGTGGAGCGAGCTGAGCTGTCTGAGTGAAGGCGAGCAGGCAGAGGAGGAAGGGTACAGCGGCTACACGTGAACGCGCATATGCGAGCGCGCATGTGTGACGACCCGCTACATTTATGCGCGTACAAAGTTACAAATAGTCCCTTTAATTAAAAAAAAAGTTAATATTAAGATAAGATAAGATAAGATGAACCTTTATTAATCCCCGGAGGGAAATTCAGGTGTCAAAGCAGCAACATCAGCAAACAGAGTGAAACACAGGAGAGGTAAAGGTATACAAAAATTATAAAAACAATAATAGAGATGTAAAAGATACAGAGTGAATGGGTGAACATAGTGTGTACAGTCAGTCAATAAATAAATGTAGTATGTGCAATAAATAAATGTAGTATGTACATGTGCAGTCTATAAAGTGGTATATAGGATGTATAGTGTAAAGTAAAGTGTAAAGTGCGCCAGTGGTTAGAGTCAGAGATGGTTGCAGATAGTGCATGTTTAAAGTTCTTATATTGGGGGTCAGCCTTGGTTGTGGAGCCTGATGGCTACCAGCATGAAGGACTGACCCAGGCGCTTTGTGTTGTGCCGAGGAGGGATGAGTCTGTGGCTGATGGTGCTCCTCATCTTGACTAGCTCATCATGGAGGGGGTGGGAGGGGTTATCCAGGATAGCGTCCAGCATCCTACTCATATTGTATAGAGGCCTAAAGATTTAATGAATTGCATTGTTATAAACAGATTGTAAATAAAAAATACCACAAGCGACCACTAATGGTATAAAGAATAAATAAATATACAGAAGCTAGATAGATAGATGGATACAGTAGATGTATTGTTTAAAAGAGTTATATGGTCCTAGTTTTTAGTGTTAGTTAAAGGTCCAATAACATGCTCATTTTCAGGTTCATGTTTTTTATTTTGGGTTTCTACTAGAACATGTTTACATGCTTTAATGTTAAAAAAACACATTATTCTTCTCATACTGTCTGTCTGAGTATGCCTGTATTTACCCTCTGTCTGAAACGCTCCATTTTAGCGCATTTCAACGGAATGGCAACGGAATTGCGTTGCTAGGAAACAGCTTGGGTCCATGTTTTCATCCTGTCAGCTGATGTCATTCACCTACACTGGAACAGGAAATAAACTGGGACACATTTAGTATGTTTATGTTTAAAACTGTGAAATGGTCTAAATATTGTAGATTTGTGACGTCACAAATGGACAGAAATCCTAACAGCTTGTTTCAAACACACAGCTTCTGAATATGGTCTGTGTGTATTTCTCCACGGATTTAGTGTTTTGATACTTTCACAGTATTTATATCTCACTTAAACCTGCTTCATGATATAAAAGACATGAAAATCTCACTTTTTACAATATGGGACCTTTAAGTTTGTGGTCCATCTATCTATCTATCTATCTACCTATCTATCTATCTATCTATCTATCTATCTATCTATCTATCTATCTATCTATCTATCTATCTATCTATATATCTATCTATCTATCTATCTATCTATCTGTAGCTAGCTGTACCTGTAGCTTCTGTATATTTATTTATTCTTTATTTATTTATTGTTTATACCATTAGTGGTCGCTTGTGGTATTTTTATTTACAATCTGTTTATAACAATGCAATTCACTAAATCTTTAGGCTTCTATAGATAGATAGATAGATAGATAGATAGATGGACCACAAACTTAACTAAAACTAAAAACTAGGATCATGTAACTCTAAATATATGCTAATAATAAGGATTTTTAAACAATATGTTTTCAAAAAGACAAGTGGGTATTTTAAAATATCTTTATGATACAAAGGGTAATGAAAAGAAAATCTGAGCTATTACTATTAATATATCATGTGTTTGTGTTTCGTGAGCTTTTCAAAAATAAATAAAGTCTATCACTATTATCATTATTATTAGTCGTAGTAGTAGTAGTAGTAGTAGTATTTACATAGGTTAGGGGGAAATTACAAAGCTTTTTCTTTCTTTAAATACTCCATTTTAATTATGTAACTAACCATATTTATTAATTAATCAGTTATGTATCACTTTGACCTCCATAATTATGTGTTTTTCATAAATATAGCCCCTCAAATGAAAGATAATCAGAATCAGAATCAAAATCGTGTTTATTGCCAGGTGTATGAGGTATACACTAGGAATTTGCTTTGGTTTTGTTGGTGTAAATAAGCAGTATAATAACAAAATAATAGATAAAAATGTTAGAATAAAATAAGAATACAAAAATTTAAATTCTACCAATATACAATATACAAGCTGATCTAACGTCAGTTAGTAGTCCTACCTAAACTACAAACATGGCGTCCACTGAGGGCTGCTGGTAGATAAACACTGACACCTGCCGGAGACCAGCTGCAACACACGCACAGTTACAAAACACAGCCATGCAGCCATCACACCTCTCACGTGTACTGTTGCGTTATACAAACCAAGGCCTGTTAGAAGGAGGCTAGGACATGATGTCTTGGGATTTGGGATATAACACATGCGCAGTGTAACTGGAGCTGTGGTTGTGCGTTGCAATTGGCTCAATTTCGGCGAGTGCAGACCAGATTTTTATATGCATGTGTAGTGACCTAGCCTCTTTAAATAGTCCTTGATGCAAAGACTATTTCCTGCTCTGGAGCTGCACCATTAAACAGTGAACATCTGCAGGTAAGCAGTCTGTTTTAACTTCATTGTGGCAACTAGATGAGTAAATCCTCTCTGTTGTGTTGCACAATAAGAGTCGTTGTTTTTTTTTAAGTTGGGGGAGAAATGAAAACGAGACCGAGGAAGTCAGCAGATGCGTCTGAACCAAAGAGTAAAGTGCAGAAAAGAACCGAGGAGAGCTCTGGTCCGACTCTATCCAAAAAACTACGAGACAGAAAAGATGGAGAAACATCCAAACAACAAGGTGTGCAGCCCTGACAGGACAGCTTCAATATACAGCTTCAGTATATTACACGTGAAATGTTCTTATCATGATCAGTGGTTTTTGTCTTGCAGCAGCAGAGCCTCCTCTCAAGTCTGCAGGAGTTAAGAAGAGAGGAGGCTATGGAAGCATTCTGCACTACATTTACAGGAGCACCCTGGGACAAAGTCTTCACACACAGATGAGACAGGTGAGACTGCTGCTGGTGTTCAGGCTGCACAGAGGGACAAAATGCACAAACTAACAGTGTTACTTACTTTTAAATATAATGCAATAGCTGTATGTGAATGTAGGAGATGTTCACTACATGCAGTACAGTTTAATGCATCATTCCATGTGTTGCATCCTTTTCTGTTATGTTGAAACAAATATTCATGGTCAGATTAACTCACCAGGGGGCATTTAAAGGTCCTGTATCGTGCTAATTTTCAGGTGCATACTTGTATTTTGTGTTTCTACTAGAACATGTTTGCATGCTGTAATGTTCAAAAAACACTTTATTTTCCTCAAACTGTCAGCCTGAATATGCCTGTAATTATCCTCTGCCTGAAACGCTTCGTATTAGCGCATTTTGACAGAATTGCTACAGAATTGCGTTGCTAGGCAACAGCTTGGGTCCATGTGTACTTCCTGTCAGCTGATGACTTCACATACACTGCAACCAGGAATAAACTGGGACACATTTAGAACGTTTACGTTTAAATTGTGTAAAGGGTCTAAATATCGTATATTCGTGACATCACGAATGGGGAGAAATCCTGACAGCTTGCTTCAAATGCAGAGTTTCTGAATACGGGCTGTGTGTATTTCCCTGGGGATTGAGTGTTTCGATACATTCACAGTATTTATATAGGACTTAAGCCTGCTTTATAATAAAAAAAAACAGTCATAGTATAAAGAACACACCACCATATGCATAAAATCGTAATAAAAAAAGTTAACTTTTTTTTATGCAGTCAGAACAGTTGGATCTGCATTTGAATTTATCACAGTCCCTGTAACATCCAACATCATAGCACTACTTTGCACATACACTGAGGGGGCACATATCTTTGCAAATTAAATGGATTGACAGAGTTAATCTTTGCATTTGAACTATTCATTAAAAATCAATACAGTGCTTCCGAAGATCGATACAGTATCGCAAAACGTAATACTGCGATGCTCGATAATTTCAATGTTGTCTTGTATCCCTACTTCCAGTGTCTGCAGGAACCTTTTGTCCGCTCGCTGTCGTCCTATCATTTCCACGGTGCTACGAGCCCCTTCGACCGCAGGGTCACCTGCCTGGAGTGGCATCCCACTCATCCCACCACTATGGCTGTTGGCTCCAAGGGGGGTGACCTCTATCTGTGGGACTTTGAGGTGCCCATGAAGAAAAACTTTCTTCAAGGGGTGAGTTCCTGCACCAGAATGACCAAGTCGTTCAACAAATTATCCATTTTTAAAACATTTGTAATTATGACATTTTGAGGCTGGGATTTATTTAAAAACTGCAAATTACATTTACTTGACGACACACTCTTATTGGTTCTCTGCTTAGATGGGGGTTGGAGACTCAGTTACAGACATGAAGTTTAACCAGTTAAATCCCACTCAGCTGTTCACCTCGTCTATGCGTGGTACGACAGCTCTTCGAGATTTCACTGGGTCAACTCTAACAGTGTTTGCCAACACAGACATACTGAAGTAAGACTGAGTCCTCTTGTTTTCTGTAAACTACAGTTAACAGCATCAGTCTTCTTATCAGGTGGCTCATCAACATTGGTGTGTAGTGCTGATAACTGCCCTGTGACAGGCCTGCTTTAATGTTTCTGTGCACAGGGCGGAGCAGGAGACTTTATCGGAGGGGTGAAATTTTGCCCGACGGACCTTTCTAAAGTCTATATGGCTTCTGGTGCGGGCACGTTGACCCTGCAGAGCTTTGAGGGCCACACACCCACCGTCCTGTCTAGAACTACAGACTGTGGCCACGATCACCACAATGTTTGGTGAGAAAACTGCTGCTGAGAAGACTGATGCTCAGCTCAAAGAGATGCTGTCATCTAGTTGATGTTAATGTTAAATGTAATGTTTGCATCTCCAACAGCTCAGCTTGTCATGAAATTAAAAAATAACTTTGTTTTAAGATTTGTAACACCGCATTTCTTAGATAATAAATGTGTTTTTATTAGAGCTGCAACTAACGATTAATGTGTTGATTATTTTCTCGATTAATCGATTAGTTGTTTGGTCTATAAAATGTCAGAAGCAAGAGGAGCAACCTTCAGTTTATGTGAAAACTTTAAAATCACCAAAAAAGGAAATAGTTTTCACGGGACAGCTATGATAAAGAATATTACATTCATTCATTAATTAATTTTTTTGGTCATAACTGTATTGTCAAACTATTGCATCTTTAGCTTCATCCCTGTTTCATTTTCCATCGGTTATATCCAGTAAACTCACTGTGTTCTCTGTTTCTTACAGTTACTGGTACTGCTGCGTCGATGTGTCTGTGAGTCGACAGATGCTTGTGACCGGAGACAACGTGGGCCAGCTTGTACTGCTGGGTTTGGATGGCCAAAAGGTACGAGTCCATTCCCAGTGAAGTAGATCATTATTCTACTGTATTTTAATGAGACAACAAAGGGCTTGTGTTGTCTTCTGGCCACTAAAGAAAATCTGTATTTCTCAAACAAGCAAATATTGTAATGAATTTAAAAGGTGTGTATTTTAATTTTTAATTTAATTTGTAGATTTTCAGCGACAAGTTGCATAAAGCCAAAGTGACCCATGCAGAGTTCAACCCCCGTTGTGATTGGTTGCTGGCGACGGCCTCAGTCGACCACACGGTGAAACTTTGGGACCTGAGAAACCTCAAAGACAAGAAGAGCTTCCTCCATGAGATGCCTCATGAGAAAGCGGTCAACTCAGGTAACACTCTCATTCACAAAACTCTTTATTAAGTTTCACCTTTCCGTCTTTGTGACATACATTAATTTTTTTAGAACATTCTGCAACATTTGTGCAATATAAACAATATGAAAGCAAATTATGCATTAAGTGTAACTTGCCCTGACTTTTGAAGGGACATCTGGTAATCTACCATACATGTTACCATTAATATAGATAATAAATAAAGTAATCAGAATCAGAAATACTTCATTGTTACATTTGCTATACAGTTATATAAAAGCATAAAGAAATATGATTAAAAAATAGAAGGAGAAATATAGGAAATATTTACAAAAATGTGCATCAGACACATACAATATACTGTATAACCACAGTGTAAATAAGTAAATACAAAATGCTTAGAAGTGGAATCTATTCCACAATCTATAAGTGTGTTAAATATAAATAGCTATAAGTTGTAGTTAAACGTGTCATTGTTGGTGTTAGATGCAAGTGACTTCTTTCCATTTAGTTCAACTCTGTTCAGTTTTCTTAATTTATTTGATGAAAATGTGGATAAGAACCTAAAAGAAGTTTACGGCCATGATTTGTATTACAGTTGCTATGGCTGTAAAGAAAATCTACATGGTTTAGTAAAGCTGTTTCTGTCGCCTCCTCGCAGCCCATTTCAATCCGTTGGACTGCTCCAAGCTGCTCACCACGGATCAGTACGACCAGATCCGGGTCTACTCGTCTCCTGATTGGTCGAAGCCTCAACACATCATCCAACATCCGCACAGACAGTTTCAGCATCTCACACCCATCAAGGTTGGTTTCTTCTCTAGATGTGTATGTAATCAAAAAACAAAACTATCAAACAGAGTTTAGTTGCACAAATGATCGACATACAAACAGCATGACAGCAAGACACAGGCAGTATTCAAAACGGCATACTATACTTGCAGTACGTTCTGATTTGGCCAAAATGTAGCATGTTATATGCAGTATGCAAACAAAAGCAAAATCTACAGTATGCCAAAAATCCCTAAATTCACTTCTTAGAATTTGGGAGGCGACAAATGAACTGTGTACATTTCGAATATTGGCAGTTTTAGGAAAATTGATGGTGCATAGAAAATTAGACTGGCAGTCATGCTCACAGACCGCTGTGAACTGGCTGGAGCTCTCTAGAGACCGGTCTCGTAGATTTCCTTGTTGAGGGACGGTTTGTTTAAATATCACAACACAACCTGTGGTTACCTGTGGCGAGGGAAAGAGCTGCCTCTGACGGGCCAGAGAGATACCTGCTGAGACAACATGACCCTTTTTAACATGACTCTAATATTTGTAGGGATATCAGTCCACTGTTTGGTTGCTGTAACTGAAAGAGCAGTTAGAGTAAATTTTGTTGATCAATGTTTTATATTTCCAGTCTCCTCTCGTTGATGATCCTGTTTGTCTTGTAGCTGGTGGAGCTAAACCTGCAGTATCTTATAAAGTTCTAGTGCTTTAAGAGCTTGTTTAAAGACTAAAGCCTGGCCTAGCATACTGTAAAATACATCACTTTAGCAGTTTCATGCTGCATACTACTGAGGAACGCAGTATATACTGCGTTCCTCAGTAGTATATAGTAGGCTGTTTCACATACAGCCACAGACGTCATTACATTGACAACAGAATACTGTTATTATTTCTCTGTAGGCCACATGGCACCCAGTCTATGACCTAATTGTGGCGGGCCGCTACCCTGACGACCGCGTTTGCCCCGGAGATCAGAGGACCATCGACATCTTTGATTCCAACACCGCAGAGCTCGTGTGTCAGCTGCAAGATCCCAGTGCTCCAGGGATCAAATCTGTGAGTCTGTTTTTAAAGACACCGGAAAAAATCAGGACCAAGACATGAAAACTGTAGCGTTTAACACGGAGAAATATTTATTTACAGATCAACAAATTTAATTCACTGGGTGACGTGATTGGATCTGGAATGGGTGAGTTTTTCAAACGCACATTATTGATAGATGTGTTATCTGATCAAACCAGTTCTGTGAGAGCTGAAGCTGCTTAATGTTCACTCACAGGTGTGACGGTGCTGGTCTGGGATAGACAAAAGTCACTGATCAGTGATCAGCGGCACAAGTCGGAGGAGGAGGAAACCTCGACCTCTGTGGACACTTTGAGAGGCCAGCGGAGGAGTCGGCAGCGCTCCAGCAGGGACAGGAGAGCTCCTGCTGTGGATGCAAAGCTCAAGAAGAAACTGGTTTCTCTGGAAGAATCAGACACCAAAACCAAGACCAAGACCAAAACTGGCTATACTAAACAAAAACAAGCACAGACGAGGAAGAAGTAAACTATGTAATAGTGTGGCTCTTGTAAATCCATGTGTATATATTCCTGTGTTTACTGTTTGTTGTGTCTTTTTATAAAGTGTTTTTAATTTTTAATAAAAATGATCATGTTTCATACATTTATTTTAAAGCTTTTTTGTTACGAATACACATTAAAGGAAGATTTGAGGCAGGTGAATTTATTGCATACACCTTTATTTCATACAGAATGGCAGTTTGTGCATCATGCATAATTGAAGAGATTACTTCCACGTAGTTCATGGACCGTAACGTTTGCCAGCTGGAGGAGCACTTCACTCCAGGCCTCCTGTTCCTCTCTTCTCTCCTGATGCGAGGCCTGCTGGGCAGAGTACACCATGCTCAGGACGAGACCGTCGAACTGATCCTCAGTCAGCGGCTTCCTCATCCTCTGACCCTTCAGTGTGGTCACCATCTGCACCATGGAGCTCTGACTTCTGGGGATGTTATCATTGATCTGAGACAGAAAAGCCCTGCCCGGCCTCATCGATGCCATCTCCTTGTCCAGCAGGACGATGTTGTTGTCCTGGTCCATCTCAACCCCGCCCAGCAAGAACTGCACACAGGTTGGAAAAGTAAATATGCTATAATATCACTTACCCTGCAAGGAAAATATTGCAAAATATTAGATTTAGTGTCATGTAGACTTCTGTTAAAGAAGACCTATTATGCTTATTTTCAGGTGCATACTTGTATTCTGGGTTTCTAGTAGAACATGTTTGCATGCTTTAATGTTCTTTATTTTTCTCACTGAACCAAACTCTTCGGACTCCAGAGGCCTGTACAACGAAGCGAGTTCAATATACCCAGGGTATCTTCTCATTATCTGGCTTAACTAACCCTAACAAACGAGATCCCGCTAAGCGGTCCTACGACGGTGGTTATCAACTCGGTAAATCAACCCAGGGTTTCTCAATCTGGCTGAGTTCACATGGACGGGGCGGTGTTTGCAGCATATGACCAATCACAGACATGGACAAGTCCACAGACTTACAGACAGACACAGCGTCACCTTTTACAAAGGAAGAGCAATATTAGACAAATACGAAGAAGTTAAACATTTAATCCAGGCTACAATTAACCCAGTTGAAGCTGCCAAATGCAGGGAGGACAGCTGCCAAAATGAAAAAACTCCTGATGTGTGAATGTGTAAATTTACAGATTTATTAATTTAACGGAATACTCAAAAGTCAGTTGTAGCGTTTAGATATAAATAGTTTTTAGACATGTAATGGATGAATGGATTGCACTTCATTATGACCTTTTTCAAGAGAGTTGTGTGTATGACTATTTCAACCTTCTTTCAGCTGTGTCCCCGTCTCCGGCAGTGTGAAACGGACTCAAGAGCAAGTAAAAAAAGAAAATATAAAAACATAATTCAAAGCGGTAAACACCCTCAGCATAAATCCAGCTGTCCTTCCTGCATTTGTCAGTTTAAACTGTGTTGTTTATAGCCTGGATTATAACTGTACATTTTTCGTATTTTCTGTAATATTATCATACGATCTGCGCACTGAGCTTTGATTGGTCAGTAGGAGGTGCTTTTTTATGAGCTGATCTCTTATCTGGAAATTAACCTGCTCCGGAGCAGGTTAGCTGTTCAGCATCAGTTACCATGGTGATCTACCCCGGTAAGAAGTGATCCATCTTCGTAGGACAGAAAACCTAGAGTTAACCCTGAAGTTACCGCGCTAATCGCAAATCCTGCCTCGTAGTACAGGCCCCAGCTCTGCTCTAACTAGCTTTATTTGAGGGTGGGCCAAATTTGCCGTTATGCAAATGTGTCACTTGGTGACATCACCACGTTATGGAAGAAAAGGCAGGACTTCAATCAAGGCGTTTCAGGCAGTTCAGCAGGAGCAGTGTTTCTGTGGGGGAGAGTAACTCCCTTTGGCGTGGACTTTGGGCTTTGTAACGTAAAAATATATAACACACTAAAGGAAAGGGAAAAAGCACAAAAGCATAATAGGTCCTCGTTAACTCTAAAAAGAAGAACGTACCTCAAACATCAGGTTTGCATCAGAGATTGATGGGCCATTTTTTTGAGAAGTTGGACTGATGCCTGCAGACACATCTAAAGTAGAAAATGCTGAAGTTTAACGGTAACATAACTGAAATGCAGAGAAACTGTGCCTGCATACACTGACTCCTGTTTGCTGCATATTGATCAGTGCATGCAGTATCATTATATTACAACCTGTCTGTCCTAATCACAGTCCTGATAGAAGATCTTCTGTTTCTACTTACCTTGCAGCACTTGCTCAAACGAAAGCCACAAAATGATCAGAAGGCAGATTTTAAGTTGTATTTTCATATTCATTCCTCTTTTGATTATTGCTGATAGATGAAACGCTGCATCCTTCTCTGTTCTTCCTCATCTACTTTTGTGAATCCAGGCAGAAGCGACGCAGCTTGAATACCATTCATTTTTCCACCTTGGAAAAAAAGGACCAAATGCCAGATGGCTGTGATGCAGAGCAGAGAGCAATAATTTTTTGATCCTGGATTTTCATCCACAGCAGGCAGAATTCAGAGCTAGCAGGTCTTGAAGCCAACAGAGGCAACTAACCTTTTTCACCCTTTTATTTAAACATTTAAGCTCTACTTTAATGTTGCATTTCCCCATTATATTCACCCTAGCCCAGGGGGTCAGCAACCTTTACTATCAAAATACCATTTTAGGCCAAAAAAAAAAAAAAATCTGTCTGGAGCTGCAAAACATTTGATCATTGTGATGAATGTAACACAGTATATAGTATATAAGTCTAATGCAGTGAGGGCCCAAAGAGCAAATGTCGTACGGATTATTAGGGCCACATTGAGGAATAAACATCTTTGAGATGTGAGATCTGAGATTTCCAGAATAAAGTCATAACTTTACGACAAAAAAGGAAAATAACACGTAAAATTACTACTTTATAATATGACTTTATTTTCGTAATATTACAACTTTTTTGTCATAAACCTACGACTTTATTATCATGATATTACGACTCTTTTTCTCTCGTAAACCTATGATTTTATTCTTGTAATATTATGACTTTATTCTCAAAATTTCAGATTTTTTTTCTTTCCTCAATGTGGGCCTAATACTTCGTCGTATCGTCATACAATAGACCTACAACAATGATAAATTAAAATTAAAATGTAAACAAAAAACAGTTATTCACTTCCATGTTTATAAATCCACAGGGAGCCACTGGAGAGGAGCTAAAGAGCCTCAGGTTGCTGACCCCTGCCCTAACCTCATGTAGTGGTGAAGACACAGTGGATGCTTTAATAGAGGCAGTATGTTTATCACAACATGCCCTGGAGGAGTCACTAACTACATAGTAATATAGCTCATTAAGTAAGACACTAACTGTCCAGCCAATTACTTATTTAGTATAATTGACCAATTATATACTGTGAGCTGAGTGTTGTAGTACCTCAGCTCCACCACGTGGAGGCAGCAGCTCCAGAATGACACCAGCGGTTCGTCTCATCACATCAGAGTGTTTACTTCCGGTGAAGAGTTCAGCTGCTCCTGGATGATAAACTAGTGGATACAAAGGTAACCACGATTCTTTACTAGTCATTCTTTAAAGCGTTACGACTCTATTGTCTCATTTGTAGTCCTAATGTTAACTCTACCGCCTCGATATCCCGGTTGAATCGTGACTCTGGAGGGACGGTAACAACAACAACACAGCTGCTGTTAGCTCCTCCATCACCAGCGCGTAGCTACACCCTCACATCTGTGCATGAAGCCTGCTCCATCAGATCATCTAATAGCAATACAAACAAAGCTTCTGAGCAGCTGCCTTTGTGTTTTGCATATTATAACGATATATCACATCCATTTTCGTCCAGCTAAAAGCAATGCAGTGTAATATAATTAGACAGATAACAATGCACACAGTGCACTCTCACTAAGCTACTTTTCTATTTCTGCACACCACCAACAGCTCTACTCTAAACATCTACAGGCTGTTTTTTTACTGTATTATAACAATAATGTACAGCTTTATTCTACACTTTAGTCTATTTTAAAAACCTCAGTTTTCATCCCACATTATATTCCATATGTGATATTTCTTAATCCCCTGGTCTCTACTGTATATCTCCTATATGTTATTATTCAGCACTATATCACTTTTTGCACTATATTCACATTTTTAATAGTCGTGTATCACAGCTGTTATCCTGCACTATATTCAGTTTTAACAGTTTTCTTCATCTCCTTGTATTTTTATATCTGGTATATTTTTTTGTACTTTGCACAACTAACTTTTTTACTGCCTTTTTACTAACATGTTTTGCACTATGGAACTGTGATGCTCGAAACTTGAATTTCCATCGGGATCAATAAAGTTACTATCTATCTATATATCTATCTATATCTATATATCTATCTATAAATCCTGCCTTCATGATGGTTATAATGTTTGTTAACTTTAGCAGAGAGGTGTTGATTGACTTTAAAGGTGATTTATTGTGTAGTACTGGAAGGTGTCTGATATTTAATCTCTTTTTAGTTGAAATAAATGGGGTGGACAAACGATTAGAAAACACCTTTCAGTATAATTTAACAGCAATAAAAACAGTCTCCAAAATTACCATAAATATATATATTAGCCAATATAAGCGTTCCTCTGATATATTGTACTGATATATCGGCTGATAATTAACAAGAAATTGCAGTACAGAAATGCAATATGTGTTTTCACCCTGTAACTATTATTAAAGACAACCGACAAGTTTACTTGTGAACTGTAATTTATTTTTTATTTTATTTAATTTATTTTGACAAATATAAAACTGCACAAAATCCAGCTAATGAAAAAAAAACAAGAAAATCAGGGGAGGTCAAGAAGCCACAGGCTTATACAAAGGACCTCCCCCCTAACCCCAGGAGGAAAAAAAACAATAACAAAAACAAAAAAGGAAGAAAGATCTAAACTAACATAATTTAAAAAATACAACAAAATGTCCTGTTCAGCACATATCATACTAGTCACTATGGGAAAAAGGGAATCCTTATCCTTATCTATTTATGTTAAAAATATATATTGATTTTTTTAAACACTCCAATAATGACATCTGTAGTGTTCTCCAGTGTCAGGATATAATCAACACCTCTCTGGAATAGTTTAAACAACATCTGATCATCATAGCCTTAATGAAGGTTTTGTGTTAGACTGCATTAGTTTTATATTGACATCTTATAAACTGGTGTGTAAATGGATGCTCTGCTGTTTGGTGACTTTGTCAGGCAAGCAGCAAAGATGGACTCCAGCGAGGACGGGGGCCTCAGCGTCGGGGGCTCTGTGGGAGAGGAGAACTACTTCCTTGGATACACCTTCACCGACCGCTCCCACTCCAGCCGGGTGGTGAAGAGCATCATGGACCTGTGTCTGGAGGACGGCCTGTTCGCTGACGTCACCATCACTGTTGACAGCAAAGAGTTTCACCTGCACCGGCTGGTGCTCTCGGCACAGAGCAGTTTCTTCCGCTCCATGTTCACCTCCAACCTCAAAGAGTCCCACAACCGCTCTATTGAGCTGAAAGACGTCGGCGCCACTGTCTTTCAGCTGCTGATTGATTACATTTATCATGGCACGATTAAACTGAGGGTGGAGGAGCTTCAGGACACCTACGAGATGGCAGATATGTACCAGCTGACTGCACTGTTTGAGGAATGCTCCCGCTTCCTCTCACGGACAGTAGAGGTCAAGAACTGCCTGCAGGTGATTTGCTGTTTTCACAAGTCTCTGCTACTTAGTCATAATTGTGTAGTATCAGTTTGATGATAACCTGTTTTTGCCCAGGTGATGTGGCTGGCAGACAGACACAGTGACCAGGAGTTGTATACTGCAGCCAAGCATTGTGCCAAAATCCATCTGGCCCAGCTGCATCAGACTGAAGAATTTCTTAATGTGCCTCTCTGTCTGCTCCTGGACATCCTCAAAGGTATTACCCATCGCTGTCCCATCATGTGCTATGACGTCCAACAAATGTTTTTTTCCATGATATCCAAATCATAATGGCTAGCAGTGATTACATAATACATAATTTGTAATTAGCTAAAACATGCAAAACCAGGTATAGTCCCATCACCTTCAATACACATTTTATGGGGCGTCCTGGTAGCTGAATGATTAAGCAAGTTACCATACACTGAATGTCCCTGGTTTGATATCACCCTCATTTCTTGTCTGCCTCTACATTATTGACTATCCAACAAAGTGTTGTCATGATATTGGAATTTCTAACTTCAATACAATACCTTGAAAAATATCTACATTCGATACCTTTTTCAATACCACGGGGGAAAATTGAGACAACATTGAGGGCATACACATTTCAAATATTCACTGTCGATATGTATTAAGACTTTGATATTTTTGACAACACTAATCCAACATTTTTATAAATGTGACTCACCAGGCCTCCTTGTGTTTGTTTGTGTTCAGATGGAGTTCCCAGTTCCCAGAATCCAACAGTGGCCATCGAGTCGTGGATAAACCACAACAAGGTGGAGAGAGAGGAGTTTTCTTGTATTCTCCGAGAAAATCTGAAGGTAACATTCATTCATCTAGAGCTGAAAACTGTTATGAAGAGGGTGCTCTCATTTTTGCTCTCACTGTTGTAGACTGATCATAGACTGTATAAGAAGCAGACGTAGTCACGTCACCCATTGGTTTGTGGACTGCTGTTTTGAAGCATTGAATTCAGCATTTTGGCCGTCGCCATCTTGGTTTTTGGCTGTTGCCATCTTGGTTGCAACCAGAAATGACACGAGAGGGTGGAGCTAACTACAACTGAACGCTGAATAAGATATTTTTAGGCGACCAAAATGTTATAATTAACTTTCATGAACTCAAAACACACTGTGAAAGGGTTAAAGTTGTAAGACAAAAACACGGACAACTCCCAGACCAGACAACGCCGTGGTAGCGACCTGTCAATCACAAGGTAGCCACGCCCTAAAGCATACCCTGCTTTATGCTCTATTTGACTCTAAATGGGACCATCATTTACTAAATGAACATCATGCTGTATTGAAGAAGACTTGAAACTAGCGATTGAGACCATAAACTCATGTTTACAATGTTTACTGAGGTAATAAATCAAGAGAGAAGTAGGGTCATTTTCTCATAGACTTCTATACAATCAGACTTCTTTTTGCAACCAGAGGAGTCGCCCCCTGCTGGCTATTAGAAAGAATGCAAGTTTAAAGCACTTCTGCATTGACTTCACTTCTCAGACCCGGAGTTGCCCACTGGTTGTAATCATTTGTATCTTTGTTGTCTGATGTGTCTTTATCTTGCATGTCTACAGGAAATCGGTGAGAATGTCCACATCTACCTGATTGGTAAAGAGGAGGCGCGGACTCACTCCCTGGCTGTGTCGCTTCACTGCGACGAGGAGGACGATGCGATCAGCGTGAGCGGCCAGAACAGTTTATGCCATCAGATCACAGCGGCCTGTAAACACGGAGGTGACCTGTATGTGGTGGGGGGGTCCATCCCTCGCCGCATGTGGAAGTGCAACATGCACACCATGGACTGGGAGCGCTGCGCCCCACTGCCCCGAGACCGCCTCCACCATACCATGGTCTCTGTCTCTAGTGAGGACAACATCTACTCGCTAGGAGGTAAGACACTGCAGGACACACTCTCTAACGCCGTCATCTACTACACAGTGAAGGACAACATGTGGACAGAAACCAGCCAGCTGGACACCGCGGTGTCCGGGGCGGCTGGTGTTAATCTGGGAGGTACCATCTACCTGCTCGGAGGGGAGGAGAACGACATGGACTTTTTTACTAAGCCGTCTCGACTGATTCAGTGCTTTGACACCGCCTCCCAGAAGTGCCAGATCAAACCTTACATGCTGCCATTCGCGGGCTGCATGCACGCCGCGGTCCACATGGACGTGATCTTCATCGTAGCAGAGGGAGACTCCATAGTGTGCTACAACCCTCTGCTGGAGAGCTTCACCCGCCTGCGCTTCCCTGAGGTGTGGAGCTGCGTTCCTTCACTGTGGAAGGTGGCCAGCTGTAATGGCTGCATATACGTCTTCAGGGACAAATGTAAGAAAGGGGACGCAAACACGTTGAAGTTCAACCCGGCCACTTCTGTCGTCTCCGTTATCAGAGGTATTAAAATCCTCCTCACAAACTGGCAGTTTGTTTTGGCCTAAAATGTCCTCTGGGTGTTCATACCGTGGTCCAAACAGACGCCACGGACAATCAGGGAAGATATCTTACCATGACTTCACTGTTCAGACATCCTGTGAGGACACCTGCTCTAAATGTATTTACTCAGCTGGTTTCTGTGTCACTCATTCCCTTCCGACTTCACCACCAGACCAGTAGAAACAGTTCAACGGTGTGTGTCACTTGCTTGTATTATTCCAGTGTGTCTCATTGTGGATCCCTTTAGCTAAGAAGTCAATCAGTTTGTAGTGATGCTGTAACCGGTGATGAACTAATCAACATTGTTTCCTGTGCACTGCTTGTTTACTGACACGCATGAACAACTTCAGTGTAAAAACGTTACTGGACATAAAAACATCCTCGGGTGTATCGTGCGTGAATAAGTGTGTCATGATGTTGTAGGTTAAATATCCTCAGATGTTTAAATTTGAAGTCAAACACGATAACAGAGGATGTTTTCTAACTTTTCAATTTTTCACAGTTTCTTGTCTTGAGATTGTATTTTTTGATGTACGACGTACATGTTCAAGTTAACACAAATGTAAAAATATATCGCTGTAGCTACAAGCTGCCACTGTTTGTTCTGATGTTTTTTTGGTCCTTAAGCCTTTATGCATTAACTATCTCTCATACTGTTTGAGGAATGCACCGATCTGACTTTTTCAGTCCCGATAACGATACCTCGGTTTTGGGTATCAGCCAATAGTGAGTACCGATGTCTCACTGTGTGGAAGTGACTGGGATCATTCTTTTATGTGTAAGACAACATCAGGATTGACTTAATCATTGCCTTCCTAACTCTTTAAACAAAATGTGATATAAATTAATTTAATTGTTCTTTATTATTAAAATAATAAATCGTACACCAGTCACATGGTAAAAACCTTTAAAATGAACAGGAATTACAATTCAAGTGTAAACCTTTTTAGTGCAGCAACAAATTGGTCAAAACTTAAACAGGGATTAAAACTCCAGTATATATATATAGTATATAAACATAGAACTGAATTGAATAGATCAGCCCCGTTGCCACCGTTACCCGATCCAGCTATTTGAGTCAGTATCGGCCCGATATCCAATCCGGTATCGGTGCATCCCTATACTGTTTATTACTAGGGATATAAGATCTTTCCTTCTTGCAATTATACAGCGATGCATTTAGAAATGGTCACTTTGTTGCTGTGTAGCTATTGAAAGCTTTGCCTCAACAAAGACATACCTCCTAACAGTATTTATCTTTGGATTGGTAATGCATCTTGTGAATGGCGAGGTGGTAAAGGTGCCTGTTTTGTCCTTGGGGGGGGAACGGGGGAGTTGAAGGAGAGAAAGCTACTACAGAGAGGCCAAAACTTTGATCCCATTGATGTGTTGCAGGAGGCTGTGCAGCTGAAACCCAAGCCCAGTAACATGTCAGACTTTGTGAACTATTCTAAGCATCAGTTGCTGACGCCAAGATGTGGGGTGGGGGTTTCTGGGGCCACATATGCGCCTCCATAAGAACTCCCAATAGGAACTGACGGCCACTACGAGCACCATCTGACATGCAGTCCCTTAATGTTGGCGAACAACACCCCATATCGCAGTTCACAGTCCCACGTGTGAGAGTCTGGTGAGATCAATTTGTGGACGTGTGTTAAATGCACCAGAGGGTTGTAGTTTAAAAATGCGTCCAGTGTTTGGTCAGCGAGTGAGGTTTAGTCCGAAGGGAGATCGCTAGGAGCTGTAGTGACCTTGGGACTGCTTGCTGAGGGCAGGACAGAATTCCTGAAGGGACACATGGTCTAGAGTGACAAGGCCATCTGCTGTAGCGCCAGCAGTAGGAGGAAGGTGGAGGGGGTTGGACACGGGGGTGCTGAGAATTCCTTTCGCTGGGGTGTGGAGGGAGTAGATATTCTGGGATATCGCTGCTAGCACTCCGCCGGGAAACGTGTTTCTTTGGCATTTTTCAAGCGGAAACCTGAGGGAGAATTTTGGAACACTTGATGGTGAGAGGGGATCATCGCAGGGTTAAATGCGGAAGGTATTTTTCTGGCCCTCAAGCTCTCCGCGAAGCGACTGGTGATAATGGTCTTGGTGTGTTGCCGTTTTACTTCGTTGGATCCAGTTTCCTCTCCATCTCAGCACAGCCGGAGCTGAGAGAGCGGGATCTGGTAGGCCTTCTGGCAGCGACCTCTCGGGAGGATCATCTTCACGGGATCTTCTTCGGAGTTGTTCTGTGCATGGCAAGGATCTACTTTCTTGCTGCCTCACTGAAATTGCATGGCCTAAACGAATGAATATTTTTATGAGGCGCCTTGCACCAGAGATGGGCCAGGACCAAACCAAGCAGCAGATAGAGAAGGGCCTGAGGTTGTATCAGTCCAATCAGACGGACAAAGCCCTGCATGTCTGGACTAAAGTGCTGGAGAAGACCTCAGATCCTGGAGGGAAGTTTCGGGTGTTGGGGTGCCTGATCACGGCGCACTCAGAAATGGGAAAATATAAAGATATGCTCAAGGTAAGCGTCGCGAACAACAGTATGCTACGTACAATAACGAGAGTTAACCAAATATATATACAATCAGTGTCCTACTCTAAATATTATTTTTTAGATATTCACGTTTCTCACATTTTTACTACTGTGTGATCATATTTTGTGTTATGCAACCAGCACTGTGTGTGCACCACTGAATATCCCATCGATTTTATATGTCGTCATGTCCACTCAGGACTGTTACAGTTCGTGCTGCTGTCGCATTTTGACATTTCTACAACGTCCAAGTGACTATTTGAACGAGAAGAGGTCAAAGGTCACCCTCTTGGTTCCATTTACAGGGATCTTGAGAAGCACGGGTTAATTTGTGGCTTCCACACGATGCAGAGTAAATAAGTGTCCTGCAACCCGAGTATCAGTGTGGGGTGTCTTGTTGACATAACCATCTTTACTCAAGCAGCACCCACTCTCTTTCACCCCACTTTGATGAGGACTTTATAAAGTAGAGACCCTCATGTCTTTCAATAAATGTGTCATACGCATTCTCTCTTTTTATCTCTTTGAATTTATTCACAGTTTGCCTGCATGTTTCCCATCACCTCGCTCCCTCTTTGCAGTACGCTCTAGATCAAATAGACACAGCCAGAGAAATGGAGGACCCAGACTATCTGACGGAGGGCTACCTGAACTTGGCGCGCAGCAACGAGAAGCTGTGCGACTTCCAGAAAACGGTGTCCTACTGTAAGACCTGCTTAAACATGCAGGGTACCACCGTCAGCCTGCAGCTCAACGGCCAGGTATGTCTCAGCATGGGCAACGCCTTCCTGGGCCTCAGCGTCTTCCAGAAAGCTTTGGAGAGCTACGAGAAGGCCCTGCGCTACGCACACAACAACGACGACAAGATGCTGGAGTGCAGAGTCTGCTGCAGTCTGGGAAACATTTATGTCCACCTTAAGGTACTTTAAAAAAAATAAAATTAATGAGATTTGATTATTCTGAAAGCTGATTTTGATAATTTGTAATGTGTGCTGCACTGCAAAAACTACACCCTAGTCTTTGCTCTTTTGACTAATTGTCTTAAAATGATTCTTGCATGACATACTATAGACAAGGAGTCTTTCCTTTTCTGTAAAAAATACTTTGATCATTGCAGACTTCTCAGGTATTTCATTTGGGTAAAACAATCATTGGATTGCACGTGTGACTTCATTGCGCAATCAATACTGATGTTGTCAGCGTATTTGCGGAGCATGATAACACTGCAGAGCATCCAAGCAAACATCATCAATGGTTAGCTCATGTGGTACTGGGCATTGTGAAACAAGGGCGGAGCGAGTAGGCCGGCTGGCAGGCGGGGGCTTATGTAGTACCCTTGACATCAGAGATTTGTAAGAGTAATACCTCGGCTTCCTGGGGAGGATTGGTTTCAATGAGATTGTGGTGAAGTGGCATTTGAAGAATGCACTCATATGTCACGTTATTTTATGAAAGAAAACATAATATGCATGTTAATAATAGTGGAGACAAATATATCAAAAGTACTCGACTCAGTTTGAATACTGTCAAAGGTTGAATTGTTAAAGGAAGGAAACCAAAAAGTCCATGTCAGTGGTATCTAAATAAGACGTTTGACTGAGACATTTGCCATTTTGGACATCAGATGTCTTACTCATCAATAACTTCTGCCAACAGGACTATGAGAAAGCCCTGTTCTTCCCCTGCAAAGCAGCTGAGCTCGTCAACGACTACGGCAAGGGTTGGAGCCTCAAGTATCGAGCCATGAGCCAGTACCACATGTCTGTCGCCTACAGGAAACTGGAGCGCATGCCAGACGCCATGGAGTGCTGTGAGGTATTGTTTTATAACCGTCCCACACACAACTAACTGTCCTCAGAGACGTGACTAACCCCCACAAAGACAAACTCGCATAACTTGTGGAGAATGTGAACGTTTTTGTTTCCTCACGAGATCCCCTGATGTCTTTGGCTGTTTTGATGTCGGAGCTGCAGATACAGTAGACGTTGTTCTGCTGACAGGTGCAGGCGCCAGTTGTTCCGTCGCACCAGACCTTAGACCTCGACAGAAATATGCTCACAGAGGCGCTGGTTTAAAGTGTTAATGAAGCTTTAGTCTTCACTCTGTTCTAATTATGTACCGAGGGTGAAAAATAACTTGATGTCATTGCCTTGGAGTGCAAAAGTAAAGTAACAAGACAGCAGGATGCGTTTCAGATTTATTACATTTGCCAAACGCATTTAGACAAACAATTTACACATGTTGTCATATTCAGAATACCAGAGTACAAGAGGAGTCCTAAAGGTGAAACGCCTCACGTTCAACATCATTTCTCAGTCTGGTTTATTTGAAAATATACTGAAACTGCTAAATGAAATAACTTGTAAAAGTAGTTTAATTAAATACGGCCATCAGTTTCAGGGTTCACACGTCTGTTCATTATAAACAACTCTGCTAAATGCTCTCATCCACAGAATGTTTGTTTGTTAGTTAAATGTACCGTGTTAAATATTTTCATCTATAATAAGTGTTAATTTTAAGAGGCGTATTATACATTATGGTGCTGTAGTTTAATACTGCCATTTGATTTAAAGGAAGACACCCAGGTGAATTGGGTAACAAAACATAATTAATTGATATTGCTATGAAACTTCCCTCGTTGATTACTGACATTAAGACAATATTTTTTTGTATTACAAGTTTTGTGAAATGTATGTTTAATTATACAAATGAGGCATTATCTTATTAAATATACGCTAATTTGCATACATTTCCATAACATAAATCTGAACATTTGACAAAGCCAGATTCAAAATTGTTGTTTCATTTTGTTGACATATTAGAGTCAAAGGATTTTACTAAGGGAATTTTGAATGTCTCTTTTTATCACTCCATAAATCAGAAAAAACTGTCAACAGCTATAAATCTTCTCCATGTTTTTAGGAACAACATGTTCTAGAAATCAGGCTATAAATGATATATGAACAAACCCCTCTGGAAAATCCTTCAGAATATAAATATGAATAAAACTGGAAAGTCTGGTGTGTGTAAGTGCTACTGAAGTGGAGATTTCTGGCTCAGAGTCTGAAAAAAAAACTAATTTTGAGAAACATCCTCTGAAGATATGTATTGTAAAATCCCGTACATTGTGAAAGGCACTTCAGGTGAATAGGGTAAAAAATGTTACCTAATAGATATCACCATGAAACTTGCCCAGTTGATTACTTACATGAAGACAATTGTTTTTTGTATTACAGTTTTCTGAAATCGTATATTTAAATTTGCAAATGAGGCATTATCTAATGGTAACTTTTGGTGAATTTAGGAGAAATCTACAGATGCAAATAGACAAAGTAGTAAAATAAACACCTGAATGTGTATTTTGGTTTTTGTATTTTGTCCACTAGTCTGAAAGAAGACATGTTATGGAAGAAAAAAAGACCAAAATCTCAAAATTGACCAGTGCATGAAAAGCACTGTTTTTGTCTGCAGTGTCTCGCCTTAAATGTATCTGCTGATAATAAATCTGACTATCTTGAAAGTCCACTTTCCAAATGATCCAAAATGATTTTCCTTAATTAATCATTAGATTTCAGCAGAGCTTTGCTATCACAGTCAAGGGGGTCAGAAGAGTTCCTCTCTCCTCTAAAACCTTCTGTCTCACACGTCTACAGGAATCTATGAAGATTGCTCTGCAGCACGGTGACCGTCCTCTGCAGGCTCTGTGCTTACTGAACTTTGCAGACATACACCGCTGCAGGCGTGACGCTGATGTAAGGTGCCACCATTTGTGCAAACTTGTTGGGTTAACGATAAGACTTTGCCTTTTGGTTTATATATTTTTGACTCAAATGTGTTTTTTTCTTTAACTGTGATATTGCTCTGACATCTATAATATGGCGAGCTTCATCTTGGTAATTCTCTCCATCCATCTAGAAAGCATTCCCTCGCTACGAGTCTGCACTGGGTATCATGACTGAGATCGGAAACCGTCTCGGACAATCACACGTCTACCTGGGAGTTGCAAAGTGTTGGCTTCTGCAGAAAGAATTTGACAAGGTACCTATCATTATATATAAATCTCGCTTCAAATCTCACAGCCATATTGACGTTGTTATTCATAATAAGTAGTAATGACAAACCCTGCTTCACTGTTTATTTTCCAGGCTCTTGATTCTTTGCAGCGAGCACAGGAATTGGCAGATGGGATGGGAAACAAGGTAACTGGTGTTACACAGGACACAAGTACAAGTAGAGCTGCAAATCTTAGTCGATTAACCGATAAGTTGCTTGGCAACTTGTTTAAAGAGGACCTATTACGCTTGTTTTCAGGTGCATACTTGTATTTTGGGTTTTATTCTAGAACATGTTTACATGCTTTAATGTAAATGCTTGAACATTTACGTGCTTGAACCCCCTGAAAAGACCAGTCTGCTCTGATTAATCAGCTGGCCCACTCTGTTGTGATTGGACAAGCGAATGAAACTCTTCAGACTCCGCTCCAGCTCCACTCTAACTAGCTTTATTTGAGGGCGTGCCAAACTAGCCGCTAGGCAGGTATTATGAAAATGTGTTACTTGGTGACATCACCACGTTAGAGAAGAAAAGGCGGGACTTGAAGCAAGGCGTTTCAGGCAGTTCAGGAGCAGTGTTTCTGTGGGGGCGAGTAACTATCTTTGTTGTGGACTTTGGACCTTTTACAAGCACAACAAAAACTGTATAATACACTAAAGGAAAGGGGAAAAGCACAAAAGCATAATATGTCCTCTTTAATAATATAATAATCATTAAGTCATTTTTTAAAGCAAAAATGCCGAACATTTGTACTAAGACTTCTTTGTCATACCTGATTGTCAAATATTGGTTGGACAAAACAAGACATTTGAAGATATCAACTTCTAGGGAAGTTATAGCAGAGTTTTTTGCTATTTTTTTTACATTTTAAAGACAAACAATTAGTCTTTAATCTTTAGTCGCAGCCCTACACACACGTATACATCATACAAGCTGTAAAGAGTCTACATTCTTTTTTCTGATCTTGTGTGTTAAGCTGTGTTCGCTGAAGGTGCACTGCCTGAGTGAGGGGATTCATCGAAGCCGGGGGCAGATGGAGGAGCTCAGAGAGCAGGTGGTGAAGTTCCTGCAGTGTGTCGAGGAACTGGAGCTCTACTGCGGCATGTGTGGAGAGTCCATCGGGGACAGGGACCAAAAACTGCAGGCCTTACCCTGTTCCCACATTTTCCATCTCAAGTGGGTGTTGAGTGTTCAATTGTTCAGTGTGATTTTTGTTTTGATGTTCTTCATACATAACTTTGCCACGAAAAGAAGTACCTGGGGTGATATAGTCTCAATAACTTGTGAATACAGTACAGGAATCTACTCAAATACTTTCTGTATTTCTTCATTTCATCACGTCTACAGGCCGACAGATGGATCTGTTGACACTCGTCTGTTTTATCCTTTCAGGTGTCTGCAGACAAACGGGACGAAGGGTTGTCCCAAATGTTTCAAGTCCTCCATGAAGCCTGGATTTGTGTGATTGTGAGACTGTGTTTGTGCGTTGGATCTGCAGACACAGCGTGAAGCCTCACAGGCTCCTGACTGATCTGAGAGAAGCAGGCAGCCTCAGGATGTGCTGAAGATGTTTGAGGAGTAAATGATTCACTGCCCTGTGAAGAGGATGCTGAACTGAACCCAGAGCGTCGCAGAGAGCGGCTCTGAGGACACAATCAAGGCGTCCATCTCATTAACGGACGTCAGTCTGTGAGTTACTTCTGACTGAGGAGGTAAATAACCGACAGTGTTACATTTCAATATAAGCTGAAGAAGACAGAACCTACATGGTCTCTAACGACTGGCCTTGTTGTTGCAGAATTTAAATCTAGAGGATTATGGACCGTCCAAAGAGCATTTATAACTTGTATTTGCTATTTTATGCATTAGAATTGTTTCCTGAAATCAACATGAAATGATCTTCAGTGATCTTAGTCACAGGGTTTGTTGTTCAAATTACCTTATACACAACATCCACTCTTTCTTTAGTCAACAGTTTTCTGATTGTTTTTGTATATCAGAACACAGAGCCATTTCTGAATTTAACTGATTTCATACATGGTATATTTATTATTGTATTCATGTACATACTCATGTTAATTTGTTTTAAAAAGTTAGATTTATTTGAGGTGTTTTGTAAAACCTAAAACGAGCTAAAATCTCTTAACCATTCAAAAACTAGCATGTCTTTACAGAACAGGTTCATGCAGCTGTTATTTTTTTTCTTATTCACCGAGACTAAGGAGCCGGATCAACACACGTTGTGTTTATAGAAATTCCTTTTCTTGTCCATGTTTTACTCTTAAGTCTGACGTCAACATAATATTGTTGCAATTTAAGGACAAATATTGTTGAGAAGGAAACCTATTGGGAAAGGATCTTCTTTGACCAATCACACACTTGCCAGATAACTATTTAGAGGCGATACATGCAGTATGTTTTAATGTAGTGTTTTCATATTTGTTGTCATATGTAAATATTGTAGTCAGATTGAGATTATTTACTTGCAAACCTTATAATTTTCATGGTGATTTTGAGGGAGAACGTCAACAAAACTCACATCAGTAAATGTTGCATGTTTTATTTACGATGCCAAGAAACAAAAGGATTACATCAAACTATGTATCCATGTAATTGTATTTACTTATTTCGGATTTGTTTATCATAGTATTTCTTAATATTCAGTGGCTTTTATCATTCATATTCCTTATATATTCAATTTATTTTAGACATATTGTGATTTGAGAAAAAAAAGCCATGTCAATCAAACTCCTTCTACCAAATTTCTTTTTAGAGTTGTAGTTTACAAAAGTACTCTTTTAAAACATTGATGTGAGACACAGATGAGTTCAGTTATATGGTCAAAACAGGATAAATAATTAAAAAGAAAAAATACTACAAATCCTCTTTGAAACATTCATAATTAAAGCAAACGTATTTAATCAAACTTGAGGAATACGCACAATACTTTAGCTTTAAAACATTAAGTATTTTGTTTTCTCTCACTGTAAAATGTGAGTGGCTTGACGGCATGAGAAGAGAAACACAATTTGCTTTTACAGCACAAGCATTTATGTTCCACAACACATCACTACATGACCTCAACTTCTGGTTCTTCTTTGAGGTCTCTGCATCCAAAACAATGTTGTCTGTTTACCTGTAGCACAATCAATGTAAAGTACAGATATCATTTACATTTAATAAGATGTCACTGACCGCACAGCGACTCATCTTTTAACGGTTTAAACTACCTCTGTTTTTGCCTCTCCTCAGAGGATTAATGCAGTTCAACACGACATTTGAATACATGTTGTGTTTTTCTAGATGTCATGTTGATATAACCATGGTTTAATTAGAGTCTGACTAGAATGCATTGTTAATATATTTATGCATTGAGTCAAACCATGTTACTGTGTCGAATATGGAAATATTTCACTATGGAAAATAAAGTGCACAGAAAGTGAATGTAAGTTATTCTGTGATTTTAGAGCTGATGTTGGCAATTTGTATTGTGCTTTTTTATATATATATATATATTCTTTTTTTGGGGGGAAAATTCTTTTTATTCCTTTTTTTTCTCAACATAGCATAACAAACATAACAAAACATAACATCGGTGCTATAGTACAAAAAAAAAATGATATTTTACATTTAACATTTAATATGCACATACATAAATACACACATACACATCGCCTCCCACTCCCACACAGAGACAGGACCAGCCTTCTTCCCACCCCTAGAGATAAAGTTACAGAAAAAAATAACATAAAAATAATAATTTTATTAATTTAATTAGTTAGTTAGAATTAAAAGTAGTAAGTACTACAGTAGTATAGTTCATGGTGGTAAGATAGAAACCTGGAATAAATTAATTAATTAATTAAATAAATGTAGAGAAAAAAAGAAAAAGAAAAAAAAAAGAAAACAGCATGTAGAAAATAATAACTAATAATTAAATAAATACCCTAGAAAGGTTAATTCTATATAAGTGATCCATGGATCCAATATCCTATAGAAATTCTGTAGGCTACCTCTTATAGCATAGGTTATTTTTTCCAAGGTTTTTTTTTAAATATTGTTTACATGATTTTTGTTACTAATTTTAAAACTAAAGGTAAATGTAAGTCTGCCACCATCAGTTAACAACATCAGGTTTTGGAATACTTGGTGCATATTTAACCAGTCCTACTAGCTTGCCAGCCTTAGTTAGAATTAAAAGTAATAAGTACTACACTAGTATAGTTCATGGTGGTAAGATAGAAACCTTGAATAAATAAATCAATTAATTAATTAATTAATTAAATAAATGTAGAGGAAAAAAGAAAATAGCATGTAGAAAATAATAGAAAATAATAACTAATAATTAAGTAAATACCCTAGAAAGGTTAATAAGATTCTATATAAATGATCCATGGATCCCATATGCTATAGAAAGATTTTTACATGATTTTTGTTACTAATTTTAAACCTGAAAGTAAATGTAAGTCTGCCACCGTCAGTTAACAACAACAACAGGTTTTGGAATACTTGGTGCATATTTAACCAGTTCTACTAGTTTGCCAGCCTTTACATAAGTTACTGTAAACCAGGCATTCAGGGTTGGACAGCCTGGAATCACAACACCTGAAGAGGAAGAAGTCCTTTAACCTGAACTCACTTTGCAGCAGCTCTTCAGCCAGATGGCAGCCATTTCAGTCTCTGAAGTGGACTTACTTTGTCCTCAATGCTCTGAGATTTATGACCTCCCTGTTCTGCTGAAATGTGGCCACAATATCTGCAGAGTTTGTTTACAGAAGTTCTGGGAATGTAAAGGATGTCGTGAATGTCCTGTGTGTCGCACTGTGTCTGTCCTTGGGAGGCCTCCTATCAACCTGCCACTAAAGATAGCTGCGGACAAATATCAAGAGCAAAACACCAACAACAGGAATCAAGAAGTTTGTCGTCTTCACAACGAGAAGCTGAAGATTTTCTGTCACAATGACCAAGAGCCCATCTGTCTCGTCTGCCAGACGTCCAGACTGCATAAAGTGCACGAGTGCAGCCCAGTGGAGGAGGCAGCAGAGCAGAAGAAGGTAAAAGAAAACATAGAAACTGGGGAACTAATACTGCACATAATACAAGAAACACAACTATATGTGAGAGTAAAGATGTGCTGCTACTGTGTAGTTTTGTTTAGGTGTAAAAGGGGATTTATTAATAGGGCTGCCTGCAACTAACAATTACTTTCATAATTGATTAATTGTTTTCTCAATTGATTGATATATTAAAAAAAAATTCCATCACAGTTTCCCAGACCAAGCAGTCTAAAACTAAACAAAATGTAGTTTACAATGCAGAGAAATGTAGCAAAGATAGTTGCAAATAAATATGTAGCAGCCAAGTGTTTTTGTTAGTATATATATATTATTTATATATATATACATATATATATATATATATATTATTAATTACTGATAATTATATCAGTAATTAATTTATATTTCTGTATGACACAGATCAAAGGTAATAATTATAGTTAGAATAATAATAATTATAGTTAGACAAATTATAAATAATAATTATAGTTAGAATAATTATAAATAATAACAATTATAGTTACAATTATAAATAATAATTATAGTTAGACAAATTTAGGAAAATTTAATTAGAGTATATGTATGGCACAATAAGGAAGCTGGTTAATAATTAATAATTGACTTATGGAGAAGGGGTGGGATTAAATAAAGGAAATAATAAATAATAATAATAATAATAATAATAAATAAGGAACGCTCTCTCTCTGAAATGACCTGTGATTGGCCAAAGTCTCCCGTCCTGGGCTAGATTTTTTAAAGACTTAAAACAGAGCCATGAGGAGGTGCAGAAGTCTAGTTTTCTCTCAGAACACTTGAATTACAATATGCTGAAAGGTTATTATGGAATTTGTGCCCAATGAGGCCAAAAACATCCTGCCTACTGCAGGTTTAATTAATTTATAATTTAGTCTATTAAAAGTGTCACATCACGGTCTCCCAGACCAAGCAGTCTAAAACTCAACAAATTTATTTTACAATGATATAAGGCAGAGAAAAGTTGCAAATTGATTATCAAGATAGCTGCAAATATATATGTGGTCTATGGACTAATAGAATTGTTTCAGCTCCAGATTTGAACTCTTAATGGTTCTTTTTTTTTTACATTTCAGACAGAAATCTCAGCCATGCTGGAGTCCTTAAGGAAAAAGCTCAGACTACTGAAGAAGACCATGGTGCAATGGGAGGAAACCAAAACCTATATACAGGTAAGATTCACTCCGGTCACACCTCGGTTATGTAAGTATAATTAAGTGAAATACTTTCATGGCACACAAATAGTCCTTTGGTTTACTGCCAAAAATAACCAGTTCCCTCGACATTACAGAGCCAAGCTTCTCAATGTGAGGAGGCGATTAAGGAGGGATTTGAGAAGCTACACCTGTTCCTTAGGGAGGAGGAAAAAAGTAGACTGAAACTGCTGAAACAGGAAGAGCAAATTAAGACCCAGGTGATGAGTGAGAAGCTGGAAAACATCAAGGACCAAATCAAAACCCTCTCCTCCACCATCGGTGATATTGAGGCAGACTTGAGAGCAAAGGACTTAACATTCCTACAGGTACAGCCATTATTTACACAACAATGTGGCAATTTAAGCCATAAGATGATAAAAATAACATCTGCACACTGACTCCAAACCACAAATGTATTTAAATGGACAACATGTCAATCCCAGACAGCTCTTCTTTAGGTCAAAATGTTTAAAAATGGTCACCAAAGCCTAATATATGCACCAATATGCTGATGGGCACTGACAAGATAAAGTTAACCATCCAACATGCTCATCAAAAATGTCATAAAAAAGGTCATACTATATAGCATGTCATAAAAAAAGTTATTAAAAAGTCATAGTATAGTATGTCATGAAAAAATCATAGTATAGTATGTTGACAAAAGAGTAAAAGAAAAAGTCATTGTATAGTCTGTTGGAAAAAGAGTAAAAAAAAGTCAGTTTAGTATGTTGAAAAAAAAGTGATACATAGTATGTTGAAAAAAAGGTCATAGTATAGTATGTTAAAAAAAAGTAATAGTATAGTATGTCGAAAAAAAAGTCAAGAGTATATATAGTATGTTGGAAAAAGAGTTAAAAGAAGTCATAGTATAGTTTGTCGAAAAAAAGACTTACTATAATATACTCTGACTTTTTTTTGTTTTTCGATATACTTTACGATGACTTTCTTTTCGGCATTCTATACAATTACTTTTTAATTTTTTCAACATACTAAAATATGACTTTTTTTAAATTTTCGACATACTATACTATGACTATTGTTTTTTTCGACATACTAAACTTACTTTTAAAAAAAAATAAATCGACATACTATGCTATGACTTTTTTTATTTTTTCGACATAATATACTATGACTTTAATAAAAAAAAAAAAATTCAAGGTACTATACTATGACTTTTTTTTCAACATACAATATTATGACTTTTTGTTCAATTTCTTTTGACAAACTATACTATGACTTTTTAAAAACAAATTCCGACATACTATAGTATGACTTTTTTTTCTGACATACTATACTATGAGTTTTTAAAAAAGAATTTGGACATACTATACTACGACTTTTTTTTTCCCGACATACTATATTATGACTGTCATAGTATTGTCAGAGCCCGGCTCAAAAGCTTCGACAAAGTAAGTAGACCAGACGAGTTTAAGAGTAACAAATAAGCATATTTATTTACAACACAACAATAAATAACTAAACAAACATGGAAGTTAATCATGTACGCAAGTGTGGATGTGTGAAAATATCTGCAGCAAATGAAACCAAAACAGCAGCCATGCCAGCAAGGGAAGGTAGTCTATGGCTGTTTTCGAAACCGCATACTATACTAGTAGTACGTACTGATTTGGCCAAAATGTAGTATGTAGTATGCAGTGTGCGAACAAAAGCAAAATCTACAGTATGCCAAAAATACCCGGATGACGTACTGATTTGGAAAAATTCTCCAGTATGCATCAGACCAGTCTATCTCGCCTACTGTATCCCACAATGCAAAGCGCCGGAACAGTACAGGCTATGGGTACAAAAACAGCAGCCAAAAGCTGCTCTTTTTTTACGTTTTCTGTAGCCATTTCAACACTAAATTCACTTCTGAAAGTTTTTGAGGCGAGAAATCAACTGTGTAGATTATTAATATCGGCAGTTTTACGAAGTTAGATGGCGAATCGAACATTTGTTCCACCGTTGTCGGAGTTTAGAAGCTCCACAGAATACCGTGACAGCCAGCGAGCGCCTGCCCGGGTCGCTGCCAGCAAGCCGGGTAGTCACGCTCAGAGACCGCTATGAGCTGCTGGAGCTCACTCCGGTCTCGTAGACAAGAGGCTTTTATTTCCTTGTTGACGGATAGTTTGTTTAAATATCACAACACAGATGTCCATTATAAATTAACAGGAACCTGTGTTTATTTGCCTTTTTTCGAGTTAAAAAGCTCCACAATCACCCGCGGGCATAGCTCGCTGGAGAGCCGGCCAGCGACGCTCACAGAGCGGCTGTAGAGCAGCAGAGTGGCGAGGGAAGATGAGAGGAGAGGAAGAGGAGAGAGAAGAGGAGAGGGAAAGAGCAGCTTCTGACGGGGCAGAGAGATTCCTGATGAGACAACATGACACTTTTTTTAACATTTCTCTAATATCTGGAGGGAGATCAGTCCTTTTGCTGTAACTGAAAAAGCAGTTTGAGTAAAGTAAACGTTGTGGATGAATGTTTTATATTTCCCGTCTCTCCTCGTTGATGATCCTGTTTGTCGGACTTCTTTATGAGCTGTCAGAATAAATAGTTTAAACCTGCAGTATCTTATAAAGTAAACAAACATAACATAAACAACAAAATCAAAGTTGTATTTTTTGATAATATTGTAATAGTGGTACAAGTTAGTTTTTTTGTCCTGTGCTTTAAGAGCTGGTTTGAAGGTTTAAGCCTCGTCTAGCATACTGCTAAATACATCACTTTAACTGTCACATACTGCATACTACTGAGGAACGCAGTATACAGTATGTACTGTATACTGCATACTGCGCTCCTCAGTAGTATGCAGTATGCGGTTTCGAAAACAGCCTATGGCTGTATTCGAAACCGCATACTGCATACTACTGAGGAGCGCAGTATGCAGTATACAGTACATACTGCATACTACTGAGGAGCGCAGTATGCAGTATGCAGTATACAGTACATACTGTATACTGCGTTCCTCAGTAGTATGCAGTATGTGACAGTTAAAGTGATGTATTTAGCAGTATGCTAGACGAGGCTTAAGCCTTCAAACCAGCTCTTAAAGCACAGGACAAAAAAACTAACTTGTACCACTATTACAATATTATCAAAAAATACAACTTTGATTTTGTTGTTTATGTTGTGCTTGTTTACTTTATAAGATACTGCAGGTTTAAACTATTTATTCTGACAGCTCATAAAGAAGTCCGACAAACAGGATCATCAACGAGGAGAGACGGGAAATATAAAACATTCATCCACAACGTTTACTTTACTCAAACTGCTTTTTCAGTTACAGCAAAAGGACTGATCTCCCTCCAGATATTAGAGACATGTTAAAAAAGTGTCATGTTGTCTCATCAGGAACCTCTCTGCCCCGTCAGAAGCTGCTCTTTCCCTCTCCTCTTCTCTCTCCTCTTCTTCTCCTCTCCTCTTCTCTCTCCTCTTCCTCTCCTCTCATCTTCTCTCTCCTCTTCCTCTCCTCATCTTCTCTCTCCTCTCCTCTTCTCTCTCCTCTTCCTCTCCTCTCCTCTTCTCTCTCCTCTTCCTCTCCTCTCCTCTTCTCTCTCCTCTTCCTCTCCTCTCCCCTCGCCACTCTGCTGCTCTGCAGCCGCTCTGTGAGCGTCACTGGCCGGCTCTCCAGCGAGCTACGCCCGCGGGTGATTGTGGAGCTTTTTAACTCGAAAAAAGGCAAATAAACACAGGTTCCTGTTAATTTATAATGGACATCTGTGTTGTGATATTTAAACAAACTATCCGTCAACAAGGAAATCAAAGCCTCTCGTCTACAGACCGGTCTCTAGAGAGCTCCAGCAGCTCATAGCGGTCTCTGAGCGTGACTACCCGGCTTGCTGGCAGCGACCCGGGCAGGCGCTCGCTGGCTGTCACGGTATTCTGTGGAGCTTCTAAACTCCGACAACGGTGGAACAAATGTTCGATTCGCCATCTAACTTCGTAAAACTGCCGATATTAATAATCTACACAGTTGATTTCTCGCCTCAAAAACGTTCAGAAGTGAATTTAGTGTTGAAATGGCTACAGAAAACGTAAAAAAAGAGCAGCTTCTGGCTGCTGTTTTTATACCCGTAGCCTGTGCTGTTCCGGCGCTTTGCATTGTGGGATACAGTGGGCGAGCTAGACTGGTCTGATGCATACTGGAGAATTTTTCCAAATCAGTACGTCATCCGGGTATTTCTGGCATACTGGAGATTTTGCTTTTGTTCGCATACTGCATACTACATACTACATTTTGGCCAAATCAGTACGTACTACTAGTATAGTATGCGGTTTCGAAAACAGCCTATATCAGTCCCCATACTGGGTTGACGTGTGGCTCAGGAAGCTGACGGCCCAGATCCTGAAAGACAAAGAAGAGCCAGGACTCAGGGACACCTAGTGGAGTGGAGGGTCGCCACAAAAAATATCATAATTTTTTTTTTTTTAAAAGTCATGGTAGAATTTGTTTAAAAAAAAGATAGTCATGGTATATCATGTCGGAAAAAACCGAAAAAAAAAACCCTTAGTATGGTATGTCGAAAAAAAGTCATATATTATGTTGAAAAAAGTCATAGTATAGTATGTCGAAAAAAAGAAAAAAAAAGTCATAGTATAGTGGTCAAAAAAATAGTTAAAAAAGTCATAGTATAGTATGTCAAATTGTTTTTTAAAGTCATAGTATAGTATGTCGAATAAATATAAAAAAAGTAATTGCATAATATGTTGAAAGAATATTAAAAAAGTCATAGTATAGTACGTCAAAAATGTTTAAAAAGTCATAGTATTTTGTAAAAAGTCATAGTATAGTATGTCGAAATAATAAAAAAGTCATAGTATAGTACGTCGAAAAAATATTTTAAAGAAAGTCATAGTATGTCGAAATAATGAAAAAGTCATAGTATAGTATGTCGAAAAAATTAAAGTCATAATATATAGTATGTCGAAAAATAGTCTTAGCATAGTATGTCGAAAGAAAAGAGTAAAATACAAAGTCAGTATAGTACGTTGAAAAAAAAAGTCAAGAGGATAGTATCTTGAAAGAGTTATAAAAAAAAAAAAAAAAAAAAAAAAAAAAAAGTCAGTATAGTATGTCTTAAAAAGTCGTAGTATAGTACGCTGTAAGGGATTCTGTCTGGATCAATGTGGGAGACAGAAAGATCAACATTGCTGCGACACACGCCACTTGTATGGCTAAAAAACACGATGTAGGATGATGTAGATTTTCTGTTTAAATATTGAATACTTGTACATACATGTGATGTGCATAAAACTACACATCTAACATTTTGTTTATGAGATGTATTTCTTCACTTTCTTTCTGTAACTTAAGGACTACAAGCAGACAAAGAAAAGGTACGCATAACTCACTTTCTGACAAAATTAGCACCAACTGTCTCCATAAGACAATGTTGTAATTATTCCAACATGTTTTTAGGGCCAAATGCAACATTAAAGAGCCAGAATGCATCAGAGATATCCTGATCTACTCTGCAAAGCATCTGGGATTACTTAAGTTTGGAATTTGGAAGAAGATGGCCAACATCGTCACATGTGGTGGGTGAACATACAATGGCTTAAAAAAGTTCACCATTAAGTATTTTCAATGTACTGAATTCTGTTTATACTTTCAGTTCCCATCATTCTGGATCCAAACACGGCCCAATCCAACTTAAAGCTCTCTGAAGAGTTGACCTGTGTACAGTACAGCAGTAAGCAGCTCCTACCTGACAATCCTGAGCGCTGCACCAGCCGTGTGTGTGTGCTGGGAGCCACCAGCTTCACATTCGGGAAGCACAGCTGGACCGTGGACGTGGGCCAGGGAAAAGACTGGTACATCGGAGTGGCCCAAGACTCCATCAAAAGGCAGAGTACCGCCTTCCTCTACCCAACAGAGGGCTTCTGGGTGATCGGCCTGTGCAAAGGAGACTCATTCTGGGCTCAGACCTTGCCTCGCACCAAGCTCGTGTTGAAGCAAAAGCCTGAGAGAATTACTGTACAGCTGGACTATGACAAAGGAAAAGTCGTTTTCATCAACGCTGGTGATTTGACAACAATACACACATTCAAGGACAGATTTACAGAGAGGATTTTCCCCTACTTCTCCCCTGGATTGTGTGAAGAGGGAAAACAATCCAACCCACTGACAATCTGTCCTCTGACAGTAAAAGTGGATGTAGAGTAGACCGATGGCACTAGAGTTGAACAAGACTTTGAGTGTGTTAGAGCTGCTACGACCAACAAAAATAAGGAGCGAGTTGCATAGCTTTAATATGAAATTCAGCAGCAAATTGTATGATACCGTACTGTATCCACTGAAGGTTAGATACTATTATTAGTACTGACATACTATAAATGAGACATACCATTTTCAAACATTTGAATCGTTTAATCTTGTTCAGAACAAAGTCAGTTATGTTAATTTGTAGAGTTGATTTGGTATCATTATCTGTCATTCTCTTGGTCTTTTTTTGGTTTCCTCTGTGATGACATATCTTTCAGTTTAGAATCCAGCTTCCTTTGCAGATAGGCTTTCTTATTGGGGTCCATGGATTTGTCTTTCTTCCCACTCCCGGCATAAAGAACGCCTTCTTTGCTTATTCTCATCCGAGCATGAGACTTGGCTTTATCTCCACAGCCGTGAACCTAAAAGGGGATTACAACAACAACAAAAACATTTTTTTTCCTCTTATTGTGAAATATCAATACGCAGATTAAAATACTATTCTGGCATCCATTCATTTTCAATACAGCTACATAGCCTGATAAAAACACAAACTACCATTTGGATGACTCAGTCCTGTCTTACCTCTGGTATATGATGACTGAGACAATACTGCCTGTTGCAGAACATGCAAAGCTGTCCAAGCATCAACACAGAAGCTTTACACTTGACAAAACTGCACACGCTGTCGGCCTTCACGACAGCGTTGATGAGTGTGTAAAAGTCATCATCTGGAGCGGCGGCAGCGGCGATGCCGCAGGCGCCTGGCTTCATTTTGTTCTTTCCTGGAAGAGAAATTGTAAGAGTTGAATTGTTGCAAACATAACGGAGCAGACAGGTTAAAATAACACTACAAACCTTTAGCAGACTTGGGCTTCTTTGACGACTGGGCCTGAGCTGGTGGGAGGTTGTTCTGTTGCTTTTTTTGTTGAGCATTTTCTTCCCTCTTCTGCTGCTCCCTCTTCATTCGCTCCAAATGTAAACTTTTCAAGTCTACTGAAGGTTGATGCAGTGGCTCTCTTTGGGGATTGAAGACTGTTTCTTCTTCCTGAGCGTCTTCTTTTTCTTCTTGTGTTGGCTCCTCAGCTGGTGTTGACACCACGGGCCTGGCGACGGTGATACACCTGTCTTTCCCCTCACCTTTACTCTCATGCACGAGGCCCAGCTCCTCAGCGATCTGGTGCACCAGCAGGCGGTCATGAGAGTTAAACGATGATGGGAACTGTAGTTCACTCTGATTTAAGTCCTTTAGAAAGCTCTCCACCTGCGCTCTGATCTCGGCACATCTGTTCTTCTTCTGCTCTTCCTCTGTCAGTGCTGTTATGCAGGACTTTGTGTGTTTCTCTGTACCAGCAGTGTGTGCAATATTGCTGCTGCTACCAGTGGTAGTCTTTAGTTGTTGCTTCGCCCTGCTGGGAGGCTGATCTTTAACCTTCTGTTTGGTGGATGTGGAGCTGCTGGAAGACACGTTGGCCTTTGTATCTTTGTGGTCGCGGGTGTAGTTCTGTGGCACGATGTCTTGGATGTACTCAAATGCTGTTCTGACCTCACCAAACTCAGTCATATGGTCGATCAGGGACTTCAGGAAAGCGTGATTCTGGACAGTCTGGGTGTCGCACACAACAGCGATGTGACGTCTCGCACGTGTAACGGCCACATTAATCCTTCTGTCCTCGGACAGAAATCCAACTTCCCCTAAAGTAAAAGAATGGACAAATGCATAAGTTAATGCCGCTAAAGTTCATGGTGTGGCAGAAACAGACACGACTTCGCAGCAAAATAAATTACCCTTTCTGTTGGACCGAACTAACGACAACACCACAGCCTCTTTCTCTCTGCCCTGAAATCCATCCACTGACTTTATCTCCAGCTCCGGGTGCCTCGCAGAAAGTTTCTGACGCAGAAGATCGACCTTTACAGAGATAAACACATTAAAAACCACATCACTGAGTTATTTTGAGACAACGGTTAGATCTTTTGATGTCACTTTAGATTTCTAATTTAACATTACATTTTCTATTTTGGGGATTTTTGTTTTCGTTACTGTGTAAGTGTAAATCAGAGATTAAATAACACACTAAAACTTGCGCTAAATTTTGGCGAGGAAATCCTTGCATGGCCATTTTCAAAGGGGTCCCTTGACCTCTGACCTCAAGATATGTGAATGAAAATGGGTTCTCTGGGTACCCACGAGTCTCCTCTTTACAGACATGCCCACTTTATGATAATCACATGCAGTTTGGGGCAAGTCATAGTCAAGTCAGCACACTGACACACTGACAGCTGTTGTTGCCTGTTGGGCTGCAGTTTGCAATGTTATGATTTGAGTATATTTTTTATGCTAAATGCAGTACCTGTGAGGGTTTCTGCACAATATTTGTCATTGTTTTGTGTTGTTAAATAATTTCCAATAATAAATATATACATATATTTGTATAAAGCAGCATATTTGCCCACTCCCATCTTGATAAGAGTATTAAATACTTGACAAATCTCCCTTTAAGGTACATTTTGAACAGATAAATGTGTGATTAATTTGCGATTAAATATTATAATTGATTGACAGCCCTGGTTAAGACATATTTTACGATTCCTCAAATCAGTGACTTACTTGTAGATTGTACGGAGCAATAACAGCGATGTCTTTAGCTTTAATCCCGGCGTCAGTCAACGCCTTTATGTGCAATTCAACAATGTCCACCTCACCTGAGGATAAAGTAAACATACCGTTAGATCCCACAACAAACTAACTGTAATAAAATTTTTTTTTTTTTTGCAATAAAAATGACTAACCCCGATTGCCTTTGGACTGCGCATCTGCGACCTCCATCTCACTCAGACCGCAGCCTGCAGTGTCGATAAGAAGAAGTGGCGTGCTGGTTTCTTCAACACAGGAGACACCTGGTAGATCTCTTTTGCATCAAAGACATAATTTTCAACACTTTAATGAGTTATCATTCACTGAAATACTAAAGTGAGACACTTTCCATCATCAAGCTCACACCCACTTTAACAAGTGTCTCTCTACAGAGCTGTGGGCGGTTAGTCTTCCCTGGTACATCTCTTTGGAGGCCCACTCCATGATGGCACTGTTCATGCGGTACTGAACTGTTAGCATACGGACCACTGAGTCGCCATACATCTGGATGAGTCTCTCCATGAGACTGAGAGACAAGCCTTTTGATGCAGCCCTGTAGAGCACAAAAAGAGAACAATGTGCAGCAAAATATAAAAATTATGTAACAAGAGCCAATAAAAAGGCTCTAAAAACGTATTTCTCAACCAGCCTCTTACTATGGCCGATGGGGTCCTACAAGACCACACATTTTCTGGCAAAGTTAGAACAGTTTTCTTTATTTCATAGGAGAGATTTCAAGGGCTGCCCTCTCTTAGTCGACTAATCGGTATTAGTTGATGAAGATTTCTCAAGTGGATTAGTCGTTTTCTATCCTTTTTTCATGCTGAATGACTTATTTCTAAGAAACTTATAAGCAGACGTATGAGTGTTAGTCGACTAAGAATTCCTTTGGTCGAGAGCAGCCCTAGAGATTTCTGTATTTATATTTTTATCTGTGATGTTCTCACTGGTTTGACGTGGGCAGGGCTCAATTGGTAAAGGGTGATGTCACATATTTCTGTTCACCAATCAGAATTTAGCATTTGAGTCAAAATGTGATGAGACATGTTGCACTGTCAGTAAAATCTGATCAAACAACACCCAAACAGTTCTGATGAAGCAGGTTAGCTGAGTTTCTGAGTGTTTAACCTCAGAAAAAACATGTTGTTACCCGAGTTGTTATTTAAAGCCAAAGTTGGTAACTTTGAGCAAATATGACAAAAAGTTATTTTCATAAAACGGTCACTGTATCCTGACAGTAGTGCATGAGACAGACCAATCAGAGCCGAGGAGACTCTACAGCAGCTCTCGATCACTGCTCACGAAACTTGAAAACTCCGATCAAGCAGTCAAACTAGGCAGCGCTGATCAAATGTGAATCAATATTCTGTTACTGTAATATCTATTTCTCTCCTAAAATGTTTTCAGAAACATCTTGTAGTGTACTGTTTAGCTGTAAAATGAGAAAGTTTGCTCTGACCGGTCGGCGGTGCTTGAAACTTGCAAATGCCATTAGGAGCACGAGGAGGAGGCAGAGGCACATGACTTTTTTCAGATTACCTGTCTCTTGGACTACGGTCAGGATATAGTGACCGTTTTATAAAAATAACCTTTTACCATATTTGCTCAAAGTGACCGACTGCAGCTTTAAGAGTTTAACTCTGATTGTTGCTTATTTAGTCATAAATATTTAATGTTATGAAGAAATACTTCATATGTTTTCAGGGGCTTTAAGGAAAATGTTTCAGTTGTTGTCACAGGACAAATACAAGATCCTGAATGTTATTTATATTTATATATGAATGCATAAAAAGAGGAAAGCCTGTTTCTTTACTTTTGAGATTTGATAGTAGGTGGTAACTGCTTGTAGTCTCCAGCCAGAATACACTTGCGCGCTCTGAGCAGGGCGATCCAGCAACTGCTCTCCAGAGCCTGAGCGCACTCGTCTATCACCACCCAATCAAAATGCTCTGCCGGCAGGAACTTCAGAGGGCCGGAGTCACCAGCACCTGCAGACACAGACAAGTGCTCTGTGATTGCCTTTCATCAGCACTGCAACGACTGAATTACATTTTCTTCACTCAAGGCCAATACTGACCCGTGTTGGTTGATAACACAACATCAGCCCTTTTTAGGATCTGGGCGATGGCTGTTGCTTCCCTTGTTTTCAGCTCTTTTCTAAGCTCCCCTATTTCCCTTTTGAAGTTCCCCCGCTCTCCTTTTTCACGCATCTTTTTCATTCCGATCTTGAAAATAAATAAATAAATATTACATTCATACATATACTGTATATACACATACATATATTAGGACTGTCAAAGTTAATGTGATAACGCAAATTCATTTTAACACAACTAATTTCTTTAACTCAACTTGCAATTTTTGTTGGGAAACAGGTTAAATAACGCTCCAAACTTGCGCTAAATTTTGGTGAGAAAAAACTGGCATGGCCATTTTCAAAGGGGTCCCTTGACCTCTGACCTCAAGATATGTGAATGAAAATGGGTTCTATGGGTACCCACGAGTCTCCCCTTTACAGACATGCCCACTTTATGACAATCACATGCAGTTTGGAACAAATCATAGTCCAGTCAGCACACTGACACTGAAATCTCCCTTTAAGGTACATTTTGAACAGATAAAAAATTTGTAATTAATCGCAATTAACTATGGACAATCATACGATTAATCTCGATTCAATATTTTAATTTTAATTGATTGACAGCCCTAATACATATATAGACACACACACATAAATACATACATATAACAAATCAATCAAGATGACACACACTAAAATACTTACAAATGCTTTATCGATGTCGTTACGGATGTCAGCGATGATGTTTGCGTTGTCACTCTGCGCGAGGATGGCATCTAGTGAATGTTTCTGTATGGACTCCAGCAGTCTGGCAGGGTGACCCAGCCTCAGGACCTTCGCCTTGCACCGGGCTAACCTCTCCACTAAATTATCCACAGCCACGTTAGAGGGCGCACAGCACAGGACCTGCACAAACACAGAATCCAAATATGAACATGATCCTGTCTAGACTGAGACGCAATGACAACTGACAGCGACAGAACACAGTAAATGTAACTGAATTAATCAGTAGGAGAAAAAATATTCACATATACACTAATAAAAATCTACGTTTTGCACCTTTTGGCCTCGTTTGACTGCTTGCAGGATGATCTCCACTACTGTGGTGGTTTTCCCAGTGCCTGGTGGTCCATGAATCACAGCCAGTTCTCTCTGAGACAGAGTAAAGGACACAGCTTCTCTCTGGGAATCATCCAGGTTCGAGTTAAAGAATTCAACTTCATCTGATGAAACATAACAGGATACCCAGAATTAGTGTTAGGATTGTATGATTCATGCCGATTTGTAAGGTTTTGAAATTTAGTATAAAGAGTGTGCTGCATACTTGTGTAAAGGCTAAGCACAATTTGATAGAGCAACCATCTTTTGATAATATTTGCTTTGTAAAGCAGACGTACTTGGCTGTGATTGAGAAGAAGGTTTTGAGTCTCCAAAAAGAACATTTATCAGATTGGCAGCTGGTCCATTGCCGTATCCATTTAATGTATTCAAGGCCCTGCAATCACAAAACACAGAGAAAATAAGTTGTTTCAAGGTTTCATAACTCACTTGTATCCGTCTTACATTAGAAATGTCACTCACTTCTTCATTCGTTTGTAGGTGACGTCATTTGCCAACTTTAAGAGGTTGTGAAGCGCATCTGTATCAAAGCTGAGGCCATCGTTGGAATCGTCAAAGGCCACACTTACAGAAGCTTGGCTCACCCTCGTCACTATTCCTGTGCCTATCTGTGAGGCTTCGCTGCATCCGCCAGTGTCATACAAGCCAACTATGTCCCCTGTAACAAAATACATAAACGTCACATTAAACAAAATATTCAACTGAATTCACAAAGAAACCCAGAGATCAGTTTTGGGTTTTTTCTTCCATCTCACCAGGTCCAAAGCTGTTGCTTGGCAGAGATGTGAAACCAAGATATTTTCTTGGCTCGAGGACGACGACCGTACGACCGTACAGGCCAGTGGACTGACTTGCTATCTGCAATTTCAGCAGGCAAACTCCTTTATTTTGAAGATCCTTCAGAGAGATGTTCTCCCGCCATAACCTGGGGGCAAAAAACAAGACTGTCATTTTATAGTGCCATTATGGGAAGTGCAGGATCTCGTGTTTTTGGAGCTTGACCCATACCAGGTGGGTCTCTTCCAAATTCCAATTTCATGGAAGTGCAGAGCAAAATTGCTGAATGATCCCTTCATTTAGTAAAGTATCACAGTCTGGATGTTATTTTACATACCTGGTCTCCTCTATTTCAGCCTCCCTCTCCTCCTGTAGAAGTTCAAGTGTCTTTGACACAAATTTTTCCACCGCCATCACTCACTAAAAAGAACCAAAAGATGATCAGTGTTACACCACAGATCCAAAATAACATGTCAGTACTACTTCACTAAAGCCAGTGGTTTTCAAAGTGGGCGACGGGGACCCCCGGGGGTCCTTGAATAAATATGTTTAATGCAATGCTATATTTTAGTCAAGATAAGATTGGAAATAACATGCTGTATATAATACAATTATTTATTATTTTGGGAAAATTTCATATCCATAAGACAAAGTGGTCAGGAACCAAGCCAACTTTACTGCATTTTATTAATTAATTTAAACAAGGAGTCTCTTGAACATTAACTCATATATCCTGTGACTTCCCTGCACTATGGACTATTTCCTATGACCTCCTATATACATTTTTTTTTTTTTTTTTACCTGAGCTGTACCAGTGGGTTTTTTTGTGTTTTTTTTTCTCTTTTTTCTTTATCCTTATTGTGTTTGTGAAAATAGGGAAACCCAATGAACATATTAGTGGAAAAAAAACAAAAAAAAAACACCAACAGTTGTGTAGTGGTATAAACTGATATTTGAGCTAATATCAATGGAATATCTAACATACAGATTTAAATGTAAAATGGGTGATTTCTTTAAGACTTGGACATCCTTTTTTAAATATGTTGGTGAAAAAACTTGAACTAAAGGGTCTGATAGATTGCAATATTGAAAATTCGCCAAAGGGCCATTTTTGGGTCGTAGGGCGAGATATTTATTTGTTGACTTATTTATTTTGTTTTGTTTTCTTATTTTTCTTAAAATGTTTTGTTGCATCAGTGTCGACTGCGGTAAATTGTAACGGACTGAGCGCCTCCTTATCCCTATACATATACATATACATACATAGATGCTTTGATTTTTCAAATACATATGTGATTGTGTACAATCATCTCTTTGAGTATATTAGGTGCTATGTATACTGTGTGTTAGGGATCCAAATCTGGTGTTTAGTTATTGTGACCAATGTGTGCTGATTTATTGTTGGTTTTGTCGGTGTTTGTGTTTAAAAGCATAATAAAAATATTGTGAAAAAAAATAATAAATAATAATAATTTAAACAGTATAGCACCATCATACCCTATATTAACAACAAACTAAGACTTATAAATTATTATATGAATATAATATGATGTATATAACAAACACAAACCCTGGCATTATTAAACGTATATGTAATTTGTCTTTTGTCTTATTGTCTTGTTGTTGTTGACTTGTCTATGTATCTGTACCTTTGTTAAAGAGCAGTTCAATACAGAAAGCATAAAGTCTCATACATGGATCAATAATACGGTACATCTTGTTATAACGTTACAGACTCATGTTTTTCCTCTCATGAATAACCATTGTATTGATTGTAGTTCGTTAAGACTAATCATGAGGTTAAACGAGTAGAGTTCAGCTGTAATCTTAAAGCTTCATGAATGCTAATGTGTTAGCTTTACTTTAGCATGCTACAGTTAGCATGAAACACTCACCCGGTGATGTTGATGTCAGGTGAACGTCTGAAGAGACAGCTAGAGAGATAACAGATCGTGTTGATTCATGCGACACAACCTGGAAGTATCTTGTTAATCTCTACCGTTGCACAGGTTGTTTGACTGATCTAGCTGGTCTTCTTCTATGGTGCTAGCGTGTTAGCTGCTAGCTGCTACACCGCCACCTAACGGCTCCCAGATGACGTCGCTTCACTCTAGTGATGTGTCGGTCACGAACGAACCGGCTAAAAGAGCTGGCTAAAAGAGTCGGTTCAAAGAGCCGGCTCTTTTAAGTGAAAGATAAGAGCCGGCTCCTGTCTGATGGTACGTGTCCACAGGGGCGTTTTTTTATCGCGAGGCGACGCGACGCTTCCCAACATTGGACGCTTGGTGGGCTGTCCCTAGAAACAAGGCACTCGGCTCCTGATTGGAGGAACGCTTTCCCGCTGTTGGCTGCTGCTTCAAACTGGAACCAGTATGGAGGCTCGTTTGGAAACTTTCTTCTCTTATTTCACAAAAATAGTTCACCGAAATGTGTTTCTGAAAACATTTGAGGCGAGAAATAATCCATGCAGTTGCTGAATATGTCTTTATTTTGGATCGACAACGTTTATTTTAAAAGATCTTCAGGAGTTTCGAGAGGCGGCGAGTCGCGTCGGACGCCCGTGATTTGCATAAAGTAGCCAGGACTTTATGCAAATGAGGAGCGGGCTTCCTGCACGCCTAGTCTCTCGAATCGCGACGCCACGCTACCGGAATGCATTGCGCGGCTGCTTGCATAGACAATGAATGGGGAGCGTGGAAAGCACGGAGCCTGTGGACACGTACCATCAGAGACGTTTTAATTTTTTTATATATGTATATATTTTTTTATTAATTCAAGGTAGAATGATAGGATGATCTTCTCCGCACCACGGGCACTCCATGCACTGACTGACTGAATGTTGTTTTATTGACGTCCGTGCAACCAATCAGGTGATGACAGTCAAGGATCATACCATCAAGCAGGGAGGGGCGGCTCGCTGACAGTCTACAGGTACAGAGCAGGAGGGAGAGGAGGAGAGAAGTTTTTATTGGACTTTATTAGTTGTAACCAACAGAAGATATTCCACAAATGTATATACAAATATTTTTGTGAATGTGACTTTACACAAAACAAATACAAAAATACATGTTTGTGGATAGTGAAATATTTGCAGATCATGGTACACATTTGTGGAATGTCTTCTGGTGATTACAACTGATAAAGTCCAATAAAAACTTCCATAGAGAAGGAGAGAAAGAGAGAGAGGAGTGTGGTGCGCGAATAGCAGACAAGATGAGTGACAGTCGGAAACAAAGCTTCATGTAAAATTATGGTATTCTGGAAATTATAAGGTTTGGTATAATTATATTGAATAATTTAAGTGATATATGTGTACACATACTAATCATAGGTCAAAACAGTACTAAATTTGTGAAAATGAAGAGCCGTTTGGGAGCCGAAAGAGCCGGCTCTTCTTTGTGTGCTGAGCCAAATGATCTGGCTCACTAAAAAGAGCCGGAATTCCCATCACTACTTCACTCGCTCACACGAGTTTTATTTTGAAAAACCACACAGTGCGGAAGTCACCAGCTCCAGAAACACGTTGAGCTAAGTTGTCAATCAAACTGGCACAAAACCGCCCGACGCGTCAAAAACCAGGCTGTTTATTATTATAAATGTAATATTTCATCAGTATGAAGAGAGCCGCTGTGGCTCGTTGTTGTGTGTGACTTTGCACCGAAGGAGGAAATGCTGGTTTCTAATCTACCAGATCTCAGTCAGGAAGGAAGCTCTTGCTCTGCAAACCTGCAGACTAAAGCGAGCTAAACCCATTTTATATATCTCACTGCTTCTTCATCAGGCTCCTGTTCACTGCGTTTTGTTGAAATGAGAAGGACATTATTCCTGCTGCTCGTCTGCATCTCATGCTGCTGGCTGGTCAGAGCCACTCTGTCAAGAACTGATGCAAAGAAGTCACATAAAGCTGAAGCTGAGGTGAGTACAACTTAGATATGTTATAACTTCAGGTCTGTACCTTGACATGGGTGTGAGCTGTGTGTGCTGTCAGGTCATACAAGTCCTCCTTGTTTGCATGGCATGTCATTGGACTCACCTGCATTGAAGCCTTTAATCCTCACCTGTCCTATGATGATGGTTGTCACTGATATTGTTCTGCTTTTTCATGTGATCTCACTGTTTAGACATCTCCAGCTGACTTGTCTGTGTTGGAGAGAGGCCTGGTTGTGTCAGACCCGCCCTGGAAAGACATAGTGAAGGAGGAGAAGAGACACTGGGCTCAGATCAAGAAGACATTTCAAGGACCGGTGCTTGGATATGTCACACCTGTAAGGCCACCAACATGTTTATGTTTCTACCTTGCTGCTGGCAATATTTGACATCACAGCTTTAACGGATATAGGTTCAGATTAGGGCTGTCAATTAATTAATCGCACATTTTTTTATCTGTTAAAAATACACCTTAAAGGGAGATTTAAAGGTTCCATATTGTGCTCATTTTCAGGTACATACTTGTATTTTGTGTTTCTACTAGAACATGTTTACATGCTGTAATTTAAAAAAAAACCATTATTTTCCTCATACTGTCAGCCTAAATATACCTGTATTTACCCTCGGTCTGAAACGCTCCGTTTTAGCGCATTTTGACGGAATTGCAAAAGAATTGCGTTGCTAGGCAACAGCTTGGGTCCATGTGTACTTCCTGTCAGCTGATGACATTCACATACACTGCAACCAGGAATAAACTGGGACACATTGAGAATGTTTACGTTTATAATTATGTAAAGGGTCTAAATATTGTATATTTGTGACATCACAAATGGTCAGAAATCCTGACAGCTTATTTCAAATGCAGAGTTTCTGAATATGGGCTGTGTGTATCTCCCTGTGGATTGAGCGTTTCAATACTTGCACAGTATTTATTTAGGACTTAAGCCTGCTTTATAATAACAAAACATGAAAATCTCACTTTTTTATAATATGGGATCTTTAATATGCTTATCAACATGGGAGTGGGCAAATATGCTTGCTTTATGCAAATGTATGTGTATATTTATTATTGGAAATTAATAAACAAAACAATGACAAATATTGTCCAGAAACCTTCACAAGTACTGCATTTAGAATAGAAGATATGCTCAAATCATAACATGGCAAACTCAAGCCCAACACGCAACCACAGCTGTCAGTGTGTCAGTGTTGTATTAAGACAGACTTGAAACGATCCTTTAATGTGAACCTATCCTTGTTTTGACTCAATATCTGTAAATTACATGTCTTATCTTTGCCATCCTCCAGTGGAATTCCCACGGCTATGACGTTGCCAAGATATTTGGTGCTAAACTAACTTCGGTGTGTCCAGTTTGGCTTCAGCTGCGCCGACGGGGACCAGAAACCTTTGACGTTACAGGACTCCACGATCATGACCCAGGTAGGGGATCCACGTCACTGACGGCAAATGGAAGTTGTTTTCTAGTGATTAATGTACATAAAGGTGTGTTTTTGTCTGTCCAGGCTGGGTCAAAGCTGTACGCAAGTCGAACAAAAAAGTCAGGATGGGTGAGTAGATGTCCTCCCCGCTGCAGACCACAACTCACATCCGTTAGTGTGTAAGTGCTTTCAAATGAGACTCTTATTGTTTGGTCATTTATTTGAGTTGCTCTGTTTTCTTTGCCCTCAGTGCCTCGGCTGTTATTTGATGGCTGGTCTTACCAGGACTACATGAGCGTGCTGGGGAGTGAAGATGAAATTGAAGAGCTGGGAAGTGAGCTGGTGGATGTTGCGAAGGTGATTAAGTGTTGCGTTTAGCTTTCACTCCCTTGCAACAGTGTTGTGTTAAATCTGTCTAATGAAGCTGTGGCTCTGCAGACTGAAGGCTTCGATGGTTTCACGTTGGAGCTGTGGAGCCAGCTGGGAGGTAACAAAAGGAAGTGAGTTATTCTGTTGACGCATCTATTTTTACTCTGACCATAGATGATTCAAGAAGGCAATAGAAATGATCAAACATGTAAAATCTTGTCTGTGCAGGGAGCTGGTCCATATGGTGAAACACCTATGCGAGACCTTGAAGGCTAAAAGATTAGACTGCATTCTTGTCATCCCACCTGCTGTGACAAGGTGAATGAAATCAGTTTAGTTTCAGGGACTTCAAATGCCATATTTAAAAAACAAACAAACACAGAAATTGGTTCCGACTCACCTTTGCCTTTTCTGTTCTCCATCGTTATCAGTGTGGGGCAGCCAGGTATGTTTGGCAGGGAGGAGTTTGAGCAGTTGGCCCCAGTAGTCGATGGATTCAGCCTCATGACATACGACTACTCCAGTGGTGCCAGGTGAGTCACAGACAAGTGATGTCCGTGGATTCATTGTAGCAGAAATGTTTTAGGTAATGACACGATTACACTAACTGACAAGAAGATGCACAGCATTAATGCAGACAATGTTGTCTGGTGTTTTTTGTTTGACAGACCGGGCCCGAGCTCCCCGCTGCCCTGGGTGAGAGACTGCATTCTCCAGCTTGCTCCCAACACTCAGTGGAGGCAAAAGATCCTGCTTGGACTCAATATGTATGGCCTTGATTTTGCAAACCAGGGAACAGAGCCAATCCTGGGAGGAAGGTAAAATAATACTGCTGAAATACTTTATTTACATTTTAGCGATTAAAGTTTCATATGGTTAAAACGATTTAGCATTGCGCTAAACATGGTCAGACTCACGATGGACGTTTAAAAAGAGATAAAAACTGATGCTGCAGAACCAGGTTCATCTTATTTTTTGTTATAATCTGGCACCTACATTACCCACAATGCAACTCGACCACCTACAGTTTAGTAAGAGATTCTGGTATGTTACACTAGTAGTGGCTAATGTAGGCCAAGGCCTATTGAAGGAGGCTGGGACACGGGCGGACGCTGGTCTTGGGGTATGGGGTACAACACATGCACAGTGTAACTGAAGCTGCGCCGTGCGTTGCAATTGGCTCAATTTCGGCAAGTACAGACAAGATTTTACTGCACGTGTTGTACCCCAAAGATATGACGCGTTGTTGACGTGTGACCCCGCCTCCTTCAATAGGCCTCAATAGGCGCGACCCCAGGCTGCTTGAACGTGCTGTCTGATCAGAACCTAAGACCTGTAAACAAACTTAAACATGTAAAATCGGTGTAGTTCCCCTTTAACATCCCTGAAAACTTTCAAATCATAACTGTTTCTCAACATAAAATATTCATGACCAAATAAGCAGCAATTAAAGTTAAAGTTTGGAGAAATAAAACATCCCTGTGTGGATCTGGTTTGATCAGATTTGATTGACAGCAACCTGGCCAAAGTACATGACATCACCTTTTTCCAACTAAGCCCCGCCCTCGTCAAACCAGCGAGAACAGCAACGACAAAAACATAAATAAATACATCTCTCAAGTGAAATAACCCAAACTGTTTTAACTATGAAAAATTGCAAGTTTTGTGTCATTCAGTACAGTAGCAAGAAGTCGTAGTAAAAGGCTGGGGAAAGAAAATGTTTTCAGGGCCTTGAACACGCTCTTAAACTTGTCTCTATTTCCTGCAGGTACATTGAGATTTTGCGAGAACACAGGCCAAAACTTCTCTGGGACGAATATTCTGCAGAGCATTATTTCACTTACAGGAGGTACTGATTTAATTAGTTAAAATCAACAAATTAAGCCTTAAATCTTAAACTTCCGACAGCATCTTTTAACAAGATCTATGACATTAATTTCAGGAGCAATGCAGTGAAGCAGGTGGTGTACTATCCGTCATTGAAGGTAAGTCTTTTGCACATTTTAAGATCATTTAAGAACATTTGCCTTTCACTTTATTAATCAAAGTGTTTTCATTAGGTTTACTGCTACATGGGGGAAATTAACATTATTTACATTATTTTTACAGTCAATCTACCTGAGGATCTCTTTAGCTACTGAACTGGGAACAGGGATTTCCTTATGGGAATTAGGACAAGGACTGGACTATTTCTATGACCTCCTATGAGTCATAGTGAAGACTGTGGACTTTGGACCATCAGCACATGGAGTTTTCTCTTTTTCTTTGAACATGGAGCACCAAAAAATGTGCTGTTTGCAGGTGTCATTTTTCTGTTTTTAAGGTACATGAACTCTGAAAAGAGCCGTTGACAGGATTTAGTTAATATTCAACTTGTTTTACGGGTCATGAAAGTGTTCTGGGTTTTGTTGATTCAAACGATACTAGCAGCAGACACAAGGTACTTCAGGATGTTTTATTCCTTTTCATTGATGGTACTGTGGAAACATTTAAATTTGTACAGTTTAGTGAAGAGTGCAACACCAGAGGGTGCATGATCATCAATATGTATAACGTTTAAATGAAGGGTTATATTCTTCTTGTTCACGTGCCACAGACTTCTGCAGCCTTTCTTCAGTCCAAATCCACAACTCTTCTGCTGTTTCGCTCTCCATTGCCATCCTTCTCTGGCTTTGAACATCAACAAGACATTTGATTGTGTGGCTTTTATTAGGTTTATAATAACAGCATTGAAAAGTAATGAAGTTGTATTTACAGTGTTGCCAAACATCTGTTCTGATCCAGCCATCTTCCAATATTTGTCTGAGATGAATGTTTGTTTAATTACATGAATATAAATGTGGAACAACTACGCAGTTGAATTTGAGTGCTCCTGATGTTTATTTTTACTTGGCACTAGAGAGCAGGATTAGATTATTTACAGCAAGTGAGGTTGACTGCATATTCTGACCAGTTATTAGGTGTCTGTCTATGACTACGTGCACAGCATCTTCTTGACTTGCTGGAAAACAAAGAGATAAACATGAGAGGGTTTTAGAAATGCTGATTAAGTATTTACTTTACTAAATTAGTATCTGTGCTCTGCAGGTCAGCTCACCTGTGTATGATCCACCACTGTCTTTCACAAAGTCCTCCACGACCAAGGGCAGGTTGGCAAAGTCCGGCCTACGCACCAGTTCAAACACTGACGGCTTTCAGCAGAAACAGTTACCGTTATTAAATACATTCAACACATAAAGATATACTTGCCTTCATGTTTAACTGAGGAAGACTCACCCCTGTTAAGCTGTAGCCGCTGAAGATCCACTTCTGTCCTTCAGTGGCACAGCACAGTGCCGACACTCCCTGTCCCACTGCACAAACAGGCTCTGCACACAGAGGAACAAACAAGTCTCTAACACCGGACATTAAGATCACAACACTGACTGCTTTTTAAAAAAATGAGCCTCACACTCACTTTGTTGAGAGATGAAGTGTGTGAGGATGCGGTGCAAAGAGCCGCTGTGTGCCAGGTCATTCAGCGCTCCGGGGCAGTCCGGGATGAGCAGCGCCTGATATCGAGCACCTGGAGAGGGTCATCGTGGTCAGGTCACGGCGACATATCAGAGTACAACAGCATAGATAAAAACAGCCAAATGACCATGAAATGAATATTCTCACCATCTATAGATTCAAGTTTAGCTGGTGTTGCGTAGGGTTTCACGTTGAAGTCCTGCACCCATCTAGCTGTGCTTTCATCGACTCCAACAAAGTCTATTGGCTTCCCCTGCAATAAAAACAACTAGAATTACCACCTCATGGTTGTATGCTTCCGCCAACCACTCAGATTGCATTACAATTTACATCCATGTATGTCTAAAATGTCATCACTCCATTATTTTTATCCTATTAGACATTTGTGTGAAACTGTCATAATTAGCATATGAATTCTTGAGTTATGGCCAAAAACATTTGTTGCTGTTAACAAGCATTTCTGATTCTTACAAACAGTCCCTTTAAAATGCTCCTGCATGTATTTGTTAATTGTAAAAACAGATTAGTATAATATTCTATAATAATAAAACTGTGAAATGATTCATTCTGCATAATTATTACTTTTACTTTTGACATTTTGCTGATAATACTTCTGTGCTTTTACTCAATGAATATTTTGAATTCAGTAACTTTTTTAATTTTTACTTGTAATGGAGTATTTTTTTTTTAACTTTTACTTAAGTAGATGATATGATATGAGTAGCTGCTGTTTCCAATATCAAGAATGAACTGTGAAGCTCAAAGTAACATTTTGATTATTTTTTCTAACTGCTATAAGATAAGATATAAGATAAGATATTCCTTTATCAGTCCTGCAGTGGGGAAATACAGCAGCAAAGGGGGTAGTGCAAAAAACAAGATGCATCAGCTAACACAGTTAAAAAAAAAAGAGCTAAACAAAGTGAAACAAAATATGAACCATTTAAATAGAAGGAAGTATAAAAAAAGTGGAAAATGATACAGCACAGTGAAAAGGAAATGAAATTCCACCTGAAAATATTGCACAGTATGAATAACACCTGAGTAGTAATAATGATAATGATATTGCACAGTCATTATACAGTATAGATATTATTTTTATTTATGTATTATTATTATATTTAGGTATAGGCCTACTGCTCAAGTCTCAAATCAATATATTTGTATATAACAATACCACACTGATATCACTGATGATGTGTGTACTTAGTTACAGTCTTCTAGCATTCCCTTTTAATATTCATTTTGGGTAAAATGATCCTTCATACACCTGAGTAGTACTGATAGACAGTTAGTGCACAGTAAAGTGCACTTCTATGACACATAATCACGTGTGGGATGCTGAGGTCACAGATTAACTGTAGAAATATTTTTTATGGTATTTTTCAGTTAGAAGCAGTCTTACCCCAGGTGTGGCTGTCTGGAGGTTAAACACAGAGGAACAGAGGCTGAAGGACTGATGGAAAGATGCTGCTGACACTCCTGAAGGAACAAAACACACCAGTTTAAACCAGAGTTCATCTTAAATGTTAATCTAAGATAGCTAGCAAGTGATGTTTGACCACAGCTGACAGGTTAATTAAACTAATGACTAACGTTAGCTGAGCTCTAACTGATCCAGAACTGTCTTAGTGAACTGAGTGCTCCACTTTGTCCCTGTTGTTCTCTAACATTATACATCTAATGTCTCTATGTAAGCTATCGACCCACCTTGAGGAGACGCACTGGCCACAATCAAACACGTTGGTTTCGCAGACATTTCATTTATCTTCGTGTTGCCTCCACGTGAAATGTGTTTATCTTGTTTTAAATGAATAAGAAGATAATTGTGGGTGAAATCATTCAAGAGAAATCCGCGAGAAAGGAGGAAGTACTGTCAGCTGACAACAACATCCGGTGAACGATTTCAGAATAAAAGCTCACTGTCACAAATATACAATATGATCATGTGAAAGTCATTGGCAATAATAATAAATGGCAAGCATTTTTATTTGCATTTCAACAAACACATATATTTAGTATTTAATCACAATATTTTTGTAAATACTGTGTGATACATATAAAAAAACTAACTAGATACACAACAACACTGATTGCAAATGTAGCCACAGCATGCTCATGTTTCTCTGTGATATAAAATGTGTTTTTTGGTTACAAGTTTATCCACACATCATAATCTTAACATAAAAGGGCTGATATTTAAAGCTGCAGTGGGTAGAGATGGAGCAAATATGATTATAAAACGGTCACTATATCTTGACAGTAGTACATGAGACAAGGAATCTAAAAAAAAGCATATGTCTCTGTGTCCTCTGGTGTCCTCTGGTGCTCCTAATGGCATCTGTAAGATGTCACAGACAGGAGGAAAACAACCAATCAGAGCCCAGCTGGAGTCTGCCATCTATGAACCGGCTGTCGATCACTCGCAAACTCTGATCAAACGGTCAAACTAGGCAGCACTGATCAAATATGAATCTGTTACTGTAATGCCTATTTCAAATATTTTCAGAAACATCTTGTAGTGTACTGTTTAGCTGTAAAATTAGAAAGTTTGTGAACTGGCAGCCATGTTGAGATCTGTTGAGGAAATACCAAGCACCGCCCACCAGCTGGAGCTCAGCCAATAGGAACGCTCTCTCTCTGAAATGACCTGTGATTGGCCAAAGTCTTCATTTTTTAAAGCCTGAAAACAGAGCCATGAGGGGGTACAGAAGGTTCAGAAGTCACTTGAATTACAATATGCTGAAAGGTTATTATGGGATTTTTGCCCAATGATGCCAAAAATATTCTGTCTACTGCCACTTTAAAGTATGTAATGGCATTTTGCAGAAAAAGAACGATGTGTAAATCATCATGTCATAATTTGAGTTGGCAATTTCACAGCATCCAAAACTGTGTGAGTAATAGGGGCATTAATATACCTAACCAAACATTTTACAATTCATGATATGACACATTTTACGATATTAAAAAAGTTTTAAAAAATCAGGACGGATCTTCTTTCAAATTTTGATAAAGGCAGCACGTAAACATCATCCCCACAAGCTGAAAGAAAAATAGACACAAGGAACTTGTTAGTTTCACACTACACATAGAAACAACCATTGTTCACAGTACAGTTCCTGGCAGTTTGCACAGCATTAAAAGAGATGTTCATATTAACTTGTATTTTGCTCAGTGGTTATTGCTTTACCTGTAGAAATGCAATCCCTATGCCCACTGCACCGAGAATATACAACTGACTCAGGATGAACTCCTCTAATTTCATAATGCAGCCTCCCTGAGAGCACAAGAAAGGAAAGAAATTAAGATATTGTTATAATTTAACATTTATCCACAGTCAGACGGACAGCTCTCCCTACCTCCACCTTGTAGATGTTGGAGGGATGGTCCCTGCGGCCGCAGAGGTCACCGGGACTTTTACAGCAGCTATCAGGAACGAGACGCTCGTTCTCTGCTGCCTGGATCCACACACAGTCACTCCAGTCTGAGGAGTTGTGACTGCCACAACACTTAAACTGAGAGCAGAGAGGAACACAAAAAAAAGAAAAAGATGAGACAATGGTGACTAACACTGAATTGTATTCACATGCAGGCTTAAGAAGCCAAACTATCATTTCAAATTTAACTATATCTGATCAAACTGACACTTCACACTGAAGCAATTCAGGGGGTTCAAAAGAGATGCAGCAAAAGTGCCCTCTTGGATGCCTTCTTATAAAACATGATAAAGTGCCCTCTGGTGTCCTTCCAGTGGAGAAAACAAGATAAAGTGCCCTCTACAGTGCCCTTTCAGTGGAGAAAATGGTATAAAGTGCCCTCTTGGATGTCCCATTCTGTAGATAAAACAAGATAAAGAGCCCTCTAAGGTGCACTTCCAGTGGAGAAAACGGGATGCAGTACACTAATGGGTGCCCTTACATGGAGAAAACATGATTAAGTGCCCTCTAGGTTGCCATTCCAGTGGAGATAACAAGATAAAGTGCCCTCTGGAGTGTTCTTCCAGTGGAGAAAACGGGATGCAGTACACTAATGGCTGCCCTTAAATGGAGAAACATTATAAAGTGCATTCTATGGTGCCCTTCCAGCAGAGAAAACCGTATAAAGTGACCTCTTGAATGCCATTTTCTGTGGATAAAACATGATAAAGTGCCCTCTAGGGTGCCCTTCCAGTGGAGAAAATGACATGCAGTACACTAATGGGTACCCTTAAATAGAGAAAATGTGATAAAGTGCCCTCTAAGTGCCATATCGGCTACCCTACATGCTAGAAAAACCTTCTGCGCGCTGGTGCCCCACCGCATGCAGCTGATGCCCTTTTTATTTTTGCCCCTGCCCCTCAGACAGCCTGAGTCTGCTACTGTTAAGTGGTGTTACTGTTTATCAGTGTGGCAGTTAAATCAGCTGTGATTTAAACATATAGCATCTCTTCCACACCTCCTGCTGAAGTTTATCCACAGCCTGCGTGACGCTCTCCTCCCCCGGCTGCTGGTATTTCTGCTGCATGGTCACCTTCAGATTCTGTCTGAGCTCCTCGTCCAGCTGTGAGACAGAAAGCAGCACTTTAGTGATAGTCGGGAGAAAATCTGTTATCTGCAAATCTCCTCCCATCAATAAAAATAGCCCTTGGTCAAGTTTCTTTCCTCCCCTGTAACATTCCTTTGTACCTCTGCAATGCCCTCACATAACTCAAAATATATGAGCTCCTCTGACCACGCTCCCTGATCTACATTCTCCAAATGAATTTGCAAATAAAGATTGTTGTGTTGCTTGACTGACAAAGTGAAAACAAACCATTTTATATCAACCTGTTGGAGAAACAGTTTGATATTAAATGGGAACAGGTGGCAGCGGATTACCTGGTAGCAGAAAGGGAAACACTGGAGCAAGAAAAGGGGGGAAGAAATAGAGGTGTGAGAAGGATGGAAATACAGGACAAATGAAGAACAGGCACAGAGAGGCATGCAGAGAAGATTTCACAACAGAGAGGGCAGCAACTGAGTACAAATATTTGATGATGGAGAACAAGGAATGGTGTTTGAAATCACATTAAGGGATTGTGGAATGACAAAAATACACATAACAGTAAGAAAAGAAAGTGTCAGATTTGTAATTGCTGCAGTGAGATTTAAAAAGATAGTATGGTAGCTAGTAAACAAATAATACAATATGTAGAAGAACTTATGAGGAAATATTTATGTTGAACATTATATTATATTTGACATATTGTATATACAAACAGAAGCTAAAGCATTTCACCTCTTGGTAGGTAATGAAAGCCAGCACCCCAGCAAGGATTTCCAGCAGGAAAATACAGAGCAACAAGACCAAATACTGTAGAGGAGGGACATGAAATACACAAGAACACAGCTGTGAATAACCTGAACATGAAAAATATCAGTAACAGCATTTTTCAGACGGTGTTTCAGTGCATTTCTGTGCTCAAATAGGACATTAAATGTGATTTTAAAGATGATATAAACATCAAAAATACCTGTGCATGACTAAAAAAACTAAATTTGACTCTAGATAATAACTGATTAAACTGTGTCAAAGGAAGTTACACATTACAAAGGCTATGGTGAATATATAAATAGACATAACGTCACAGAGCTTGTGCAGTTTTGCCTCTGTATTAGATCCTCTCACTTGTGTCCGTCTGTCTGTCTGTCTCTCTCATACACTCGTCAGTCCGAGCGGCTGCCTGTGATGCCCTTCATTCCTCTGGCGTGAGCTGTACTCTAAATCTAAACTCTTAAAGACACACTCTGCATGACTTTGTCTGTTATATCTGACAGTCATGCCTGTCTGACATAATGAGCTGCACTGAACTCAGGCAGACGAGACAGAAGATCACCACGGATTAACTTTCAATACACACAAACAAGGTTGTGTGGGTATAAACAGGGACTTAAAAGTGTCCTTCCTTGGTTTCTGATAGCACATATAATTGATTATATATCAATTATATATTGATTTACACAATTAAATGGTGTTCATTCAATAGTGGAGTGGAAATAAACATTTCTCTGTCACAGGGCAGTGTTTTGATCTCACCACAGTCAAAAGACACTTCATCTCCTTCAGAGTGGCACAGCATCCGATGATGCCGGTCACTATCACGATGACCCCGGCAGCTATCAGGATGTAAGCCGAGGCTGAGTAGAAGCTGGAGTTCAGTAAACTGATGTAGTCGCTCTTTTCCACCAGAGTCCACACGCCCACCGCCAACACAACGCCTCCTGCCAGCTGAGAGAAAGAACCACTATCAGCTCAACTCAAACCAGATGCTCATAAGAATGCACCACATTATTGTTGTTTTTTGCAGGTTCCTAAAATGTGCCGGTGATGCAAAAAAAAGACAACGCCTTTCACTCTCAGCCTCAAGAGACATTCAGCTAAATTAGTTTTTATTATCTGACGCACATAAATCAGAGTTTCATATCTGAGTGCAGACTTTGTTACACAAGAACTGATTCAATCTACTCTTAAAACCTAAAGTTAAGAAGGTAAAAACAGATGCTCTGTTTACTGCTGTTTATGTCTGGTGCGTTCACTCTGTATGTGCATATTAATATGCATGTGTTTTGTTTGTTTTCTGTCTGTTTTATTTGTTTAATTTATCATTACTACTATTTTACTTGAATGTTGAAATACATTTACATGTATCTGTACGCATATTTACTTTCTTTGAAATTATAGGAAATGGAAAACTTTATATATTCAACATATGGAATAGTGAATTTAATTGCCCTTCTTGGGATCAATAAAGTTGTCTGAATCTGAATCTGAATATTACAATTGCATTGTGAATTAAGCTCCATTTGTTTTACAATAAAACAAATCCTTACAATAAAGGTGAAAACTGAAATTAAAATTGATATATATAGATATATTGTGGGATTGTCTCTGAAGTATTTATTATAACTTTTAGTGCATTGCTGACACAAAATCTTACCGTTAATGTAGTTTATTAAAACTATATAGAGCATAATATTATACAGTTTTTATTGAATATACATAAGGAATAAGTTGATTTTTGAGAAAGTGAGAAAGAATAAAAATTGTGCGAGTTGTGAAGTGATTCAGTGCCGTAAGAAGAAAATCATTAATCTCTGTGGCATCTGAAGCAAAGCATATGATTTAATGCTATAAGTAAAAGTTAATTATTACTACTAATGTTATTAATAATTATAATAGTAGCCAATAGAGTTCATAACAGAGAGTTATGTTGACTTAAATACAGAGACAAATACAAAAAGTCTTCACACTTCCTTGATAACTTACCCAAAACAGAATGTTGAAGAGAAACAGAAGATATTTCAGACAAACTGTCCCACAGCTGAGCCGTTTCTCACCTCGAGCTTCCATTCTGAAATAAAAAATATACATTAGTTAGTACAAAGCAGGTTAATGTACACACAGGGAGAGCATTATACACATGAGAAACGTTCTTGAGAGGATTAGACAGCACAGCTGAACACAAGATGTTGAGAGAGCAGTTCTGCTTTCATACTATAGTTAAGATTATGATCACACAATTTACCATCTTTATACTCGTAATCCTATTAGTGTTTTATCTGATTGAGACTAGTTGCGGTAGGAATTTCCTCTTTCCGTCTGCTTTAGTTCCAGGTTTGGTGTGAAAAGGTGATTTACTGGGTGGAGTTCTAACACACAACTACAGCATACATGTATCTGACATGCTTTTATATGTGTTACCTTCTTTGAGTGACATTCAACTCTACCAAAATGAAATGTGGTGCATTTCAAACTTGCAAAAAGTTGGTATGACAGAGCAATGGAAAGAGCTCAAAGATGAAATCAAATATGTTGTGGTGAAAACATACTTAAGAACTTGTGTCACATGTCATCCAGCAGACAGATATACATTTCCCCCATCCCAGTAACTTAACCTCACAACTTCTCACGCTCCAGTGATATACCGTTGACTTTTAACTCTTCACTTTATGAATTCAAAGTCTGTTTTTATCCTAACCTGAACTGAACTTTCCTCTGCTTCTATTTTAAGAATGGTTGTGACTCTGAGCATCATGAGAGATGACAGTGAACTCTCTCTTTATACATAAAAACAAATCAAGAAAGAGTAAAGGGGCATTAACTATAAAACATTTAATTATTCAATGTTATTTTCCAGCCATAAGACAAAGTATTGCATGTGTAAATGTGATTGTCCAGCAGCAAAACAACATCTCCCAATGGTCATAATCTGAGTTATTTTTAACTCATTGTGTCATGGAAAAAGTGCTCTCCCCTTCCGCTGATACTAAAATACTCCTACCTGATTTTAGATGTTGGGCCCTGAAGGATGTTGATTATCGGGGTAACGTCTTCCCAGATCCCACCAACCCCAGCGTCAATGTGCTGCTGTCTGTGAAGGTTAACTGCAACAGTTCTCAGTTGACACTCATACCAGAGCCTCCTACTCAAGCGTCTGAGCGTCTGTCCTCTTTTGGCACAACAGGCAGCTCACCCCTCCATAAAGCTATACAGAGTACTTGGCTGCCCCCAGCTGGTTTCTCACGCTTATGAGCTCTAGAACAACTGTGCAGCTTGTAAGATGTAGTTCAAAGAACTTTAAAAGGATTATAACAACAAAGGAGTCATCAAAAATATATTTTATTGGATAGATTATAAAGATACAGATACTGTTCAGTGAACTTGTTCGCAGAAAAATGTTAGTTTGTGTCTTGAAATGAGTCAAGTGAGCTCAGGATTTGGGCCTGAAAGTTTTTATTTTACAGTCTTTTCAAAAGTCTTACGTCCTCTGTTCATGTACAGCAGCTTCTTTTAGCCATGTCCTCAGTCAGTAAAAGTGCATCTTCACATTGTCGATCATGCTGGGAGACCAACACCCTAAAATGAAGAAAATTATTGAATCACTGTGCAGCAGAAACTACAACATTTGAGAATAAAAATGTGTTTGTAGTAGGACTGCCCCCTCTTAGTCGACTAATCCGTTGTTTTGATCTTAGTTGATTAAGATTTCTTTAGTCGATTAGTTGTTTTAGTTGTCTTATTTCTAAGAAACTTATGAGCACATCTCTGGTAAACACAAGATTTAAAGTGGAGCTTTTGTGATTCTTTGTTGAGAAACTCAGGTTGACAGATCTGTCGATTAAATTAACTAATCGATTAGTCGACAAAGAATTTCTTCGGTCGAGGACAGCCCTAGTTTGTAGTTTACTCTGCTGATCCTGCTGCCTGGCTTCATCTCAGGTTTATGACAACAATGATATCAGATGAGATGAACTCAGATGCAAGTTTATTTGGTGCATCCTTTTTACATCCATGACAGTAGACTAAATAGTGCTGAAACAGTTAGTTGATAAATTCATTAGTAAGTGACATGAATTAATTGCCAACAAGTATTTTCTAATTGTGATGATTTGCTACTTTTCTATAAAGATTTATTATATAATTGTAAACTGAATATCTTTAAATTTTTGAACTGCTTGTCAGACAACACAAGCTATCTGAACACATCACCTGAGGTCAACATTCAATGTGATGGGAATTTTTTGGCATTTTATAGACTAAACAATTAATCGATTAGTCAAAAATCGGCAGATTATTCATTAATTGCAGCCCTTATGAGACACACCTTGGTATAATGCAATGCAATTCAACAGCACCACAAACAACAGCCTCAAAAATTACTATAAAGTATCAACACCTCTCCAATCCCTGTAACGTTTTACATTTTTGTATGGCTGCTGTATTAAACTGCATACCTGATAAACTGGTAACAACAAAATGCCAACACAGCAGATACAAACATTTTGCAGACGTGAATGACCTATATAACAAAGAAATAAGATGCCATACCCAGCCAGATAAGTCATCAGCTCCTCCATGTTACATCTAGTTTTGGCACTGCACTCGTAAAACGAAGCTTGGTGCTGCTGTAAATAAAAAAACAAATATTTTATTTAATTTATTTTAAAGTTAATCTTCTATCCTTAGTGGTGACATTGTGAGTAAATCAATGCAGAAAGTAGTTTGAATATTCAAATGTGCCTCACCTCTGCTAGTCTCTGCCCCTGCTCTGTTGTCACTTCTCTGCTGTTGCCGTCTGCCAAGTCCAACTTGTTCGCCAGCAGCATCAGCACCGCACCGTCACACATCTTCTCCTGGCTCAGACATACACGAGTAAGTAAGTAAAATTGATTTTTATAGCGCTTTTCACAGACATGCTTGCTTTATAAGATCCTTATAGAAAAACATACAAGAAATAACTCATATAAAGATGTGGTGACCACACAAGCCACGAGATTAATAAATGACTAAATAAAACACAATGCATAGAGAAAAGTACACAATAAATACATAAATGCAAGCCTGGTACATACAGGCTACCCAAACGCCTGTCTAGACAGGTGAGTCTTTACGTGAGAATACAGACTCTTATTAGTGTGAAGCAAAAAGTACAATGTTGAGGAAAGCTGTTACGTTACAATTACTGCCTTGCGGTTGTATGCCTCCGCCAATCAGTAAAGTTGCAGTTTACATCCATGTCTGTCCAAAATGTCATCACGTCATAATTTTATCCTGTTAGACATGTGTGTGAAATTGTCATAATTGGGATATGAATACTTGAGTTACAGCCAAAAACGTGTTTTGTGAGGTCACAGTGACCTTTGACCACCAAAATCAAATCAGTTCATCCTTGAGTCCAAGTGAATGTTTGTGCCACATTTAAAGATATTTGGTCAAGGCGTTGCCGAGATTTCAGAAGAATGGGACAGACGTGAGGTCACAGAGACCTTTGACCACCAAAATATAATCACTTCCTCCTTGAGTCCAGGTAGACGTGTGTGCCAAATTTGAAGAAATTTCCTTTAGGCATTCCTGAGATATTGCGTTCACAAGAACGGTCTGGACGGACGGACAACGCCCAAAAATATCAAAGTTCAGATTTATCACTCAGCTGGCACTAGTGTCTACAGACATTCCTGTATCGTCAATCACCTGCATGTGTATTCAAATTGGGACAAACTGTTTTGCATGTTTTTTCCATCCATGACATCTCCATCTGCTCACCTTCACAGAGTCCATCCAGCCTCTCACAGCGGCGAAGGAGGAGGATTGAGTTATGTCATACATGGCGAGGATACCGTCGGCTTTACGGTAGTACTGCTCAGTGATACTGCGAAACCTGAACATTAGTGAAAGGAATAAGAAAATATAATAACCACAAAAAGCTAAATTGAGTTATCAAGTGGCAAGAAAAAAGATCCTACAGCTCAAATGGTATAATGTAAACATGGTAAACGTGAATAAGATGCATTACATCTGACCTCTCCTGTCCTGCAGTGTCCCACAGCTGCAGGGTGACAGTTGTGGAGCCCAGAGTTAAAGTCTTCATCTGGAAATCCATACCTACAATCAACATGGTGTCATATTTTACTTATATATTCACTGAGGAGCATGTTAATCATTGTGAAAGAGTGATAATAAAAGAAAAGCTTACCGACAGTAGCGCTCATTTTACTGTAGAAGTGTCCTGTGCAGTAGTGCTGGATGAAGGAGCTCTTACCAACCCCCGAGTTACCCAGGAAAACCACCTTGAACACTCGCTGAGGACTGACAAGTGTGCTCTAAAATTCAGGTAAAGGGACCAAACTTAACATTTAGATTTTTCTTTGTGCTTCAGAGATACACATTTAGCTTCTGCTCCATCATTGCTGTGCAGAGAACAAAAGCCTCAGAGTATAATTTTCATCATTAAAAGGTCTCTAGCTGCTGCAGCTGTGCTATAAAATTGATGTATTTGTAGATTTAATATGTTCCCTACCTGAGTTTGCACCTGTTCAACATTTTCGAACCTGACTCTACAAGACGGTTGGTGTCTCTTGGATGAATTTGTCACCTCTGTGTCTTTGTCCAACTCATCAGATGAGCTCAGCTGTCTTCAGAATCAACGAATGAATACACAAAATTAGTTGCTTCCTCGAGGCAATCTGCCTCTTATTACTGCAAAGATGATAAATGTGATTATCAGATGTCATACAAACCTTTTCAATGGCTTGTCTTGCAGTAAGTAGTTACCTATGATTGAGCCTTGCTTCTGCAAAGGCTTTGTGACATTTGGACTCTACAAGGTTTATGTAGAAAGTGAGGCAGAGAAATGAGTAGCATTAAGATTTTTATAATATACATTTTTATATAGTATATATTTGGATGTTTCCAAGGAACATTAACACGATATTCTCTGTATAAATACTAATAGCTTCACACAGGCAGATTAAATGTTTTTAAAAAGCAAGAATTCAGTCCAATAGTGACATTTATTCTGCTGCAAAGAAGCATTTAACATCAGAATCATTTATCAGCAATACATTTGTTTGATTCAAAATTATACGGCAAGACAAAAAATGCATTGTGTTATGATCAATATGGTTTCTCAAATGACTATTTTGTATTTCTTTGTCAATTATTTGTTCAGAAATTTAGATTGAGAGAGATTCTTACATAACTACAGTTAACAGCTTTGGCAAAAAATCCCATATTTTTGAGAATGTGGATGGGATAAAGGGGAACCTGACTAGATTAGATTAGATTAACACTCCTTTATGAATTGTTTGTTTATTTGTTTGGTAAATATTGACCCACTTTAGTTCACCTTCATAAATAGTAGCATTAATAAACATATAAAACACTCTTTCCTTGAAATGAACACAGATAGAGTAAATGTCTTTTCAACAAAATCCTTCACTTCACCGACCACATCTACAAAACAACAAAAAAAAAACATTGCTGACATCGCAAAAATCCCAAACGGAGTCAACGAACACCCGTTCAATCAATAACCAAACAATAACAGCTGCCCATATAAATAATAATCATTGTCCAGAGGATGGCATACTCCAAGACTTAGCTTAGGTTGGATAAATCTGCTGTGTCCACGGGGTGCAAAGGTCTTCACTGAGGTAATAAGTTATAGGCAGAGGAGGAAGGACAGAGCGTCCGTGACTAACCCTCTTCTGAGACTGTTGGGCATCTTTCTCGTCTCGCAGCCTTTTATTCATATCCCTGACACACACACACAGAGAGACAATCATTTAGAACAAACATCACACTGGCTGATATTTAGAGTGGAAACGAACACACACAGACGCAGTTTTCAACTACAAATTTTGTCGGGAAATTTCTTTTGACTTCACAACAATGAACGTGGTTGAAACAGCAGCTGTTTAGACTTACCTCAATAGCTCCAGTTGTCTCAAGAGACTGTCCTTCTCTGTCTGCATGTTCCTTGACACCTTCATCACGTTTCTACAGTGAAGCAAACAAAAGATTGTTTAATCTTGTTTCCATATTCCCTCTTATTAGGGCTGGGCGAATCAGATAAAACTATATTTTTGACCAAATACCCTTGATATGGATATAGAAATGATGTTGTAGGGTTGCCACAAAATATTTTCACAATGAGATTTTTGATAAATAATCATCAGTAATGTGGATATAATGACTAAGTGGATGAAGGCAAATAATAGAACAGCTAGAACAGAAAATCACATCACTTTACTGTAGTTCAGCCTTTAAAACCAGGACAAGACACATGCGATATTACGAAATCTCAAATCTTAGACGATATCTACTCTCATATTACAATATGGATATAATATCTATACACTGCCCAGCCCTGTTTCTTATTGTCAATAAATCGCAGGAAAAAAACAAAACCAACAATTAATTGATCCCTCTAAGTACTACTTATGAAGCCAAAGCCTGATATAACACTTTCATTTGTGACATAGACCAGTGGTTCTCAACCAGGGGTCCGGGGAACCTTAGGGGTCCGTGACGGAGTTCCAGGGGTCACCAGAAACATGAGGAATAGTTTATTTTCTCTATTTAATTCACTATATAAGTGAGCCCAATGTGAGTAAGAGTGACTATTCTGATCACAGGTTTCACTTCCTCTATGGTTACCTCCTCAACTGTAGTTGACAGCTGTATAATTCCGGTCTTAATCATATTTAACAACCAAAATCTTTTAAGATGGAGGTTCCTGAACCAAAATCTTATCAGATGGAGGTCCGTGTCCTAATGTGTTTCGATTTAGGGGTCCCTGACACAAAAAAATGTTGAGAACCACTGCCATAAACTATTAAAAACACATCAGAACCACACTATTGTCAAGTCAATCACGCAAACACCATCCTGCTGCCATAAAGACTCACTAACAAATACCAAATGTGTATTAATCCGCGACAGAAAATAGTCTCCAACAAAAACACAAATTACTTCTGAGTAAAGGCGGAGTGACGTTTGCTACAAATTACAGTGCTCTGCGGTTTAGTTTATTGTGTAACAAAGAAATATGTCTTCAGTAGGGACAAATGTCTCTTTGTCTGACTGCCACAGACAGGGTAGTGAAGTGGGGAAGTATTGAGAGACAGACTAAAACATCGTTGGTTTGGTCTTTTCATGGGAAAAATACAGAATTGTGCCAGCCTTCTCCTTAAAGCTACAGTGTGTAGGATTTGGTGGCATCTAGTGGTGTGGTTGCAGATTGCAACCAACTGAGTAACCCTCCGCTCACTCCTCCCTTTCCAAGACTGCGCTATCAGGCTGTAGCTCAGAGGTTGAGCAGGTCGTCCTCCAATCGGAAGTTTGGCGGTTCGATCGCCGGCTCCTCCGGTCACATGCCGAAGTGTCCTTGAGCAAGACACTTAACCCCAAATTGCTATTTAGATTAGATCTTTGCATGGCAGCCTCTGCCATCAGTGTGTGTGAATGGGTGAATGCTGACATATAGTGTAAAGCGCTTTGAGTGGTCAGAAGACGCAAATGCAAGTCAATTTACCTACACTACAAGTCAGACGGTGGCTCACGATACCACAGTTTCACAAGTGTGTTGGAGAACTACAGTGGGCCTTCAGGTAACGTAAAAACGCGAAAGGCTCTCTCTAGAGCCAGTGTTTGGTTTGTCTGTTTTGGGCTACTGTAGAAACATGGCTGAGCAACATGGCGGACTCCATGAAGAGGACCCGCTCCCCATTCTAAGCTAACGAAAACACAACGATTCTTAGTTTCAGGTGTTTATACACTAATGAAAACATAGTCATGAACGTTATATTTCCACTAAAGGATCCCCTGAAATGCTACACACTGTTCCTTTAAATAAACTCCCAGTATTCATACAAAGGACGTAGGAGTCATTTTTACGTTCAACTCTTGTTCTTGTGCTGTTAGCCGCTCACCTCTGTCTGGCCACTTGTTCCTGGGCAGCGCTGTCCTGCAGCAGGCTGAGCTGACCCAGCGCGGCCTGCAGCTGTTCTCTGCTGCTCTCCACCTGCTCCTGTAGCTGCATGTTGAGGCTCCGCAGCTGCTGGTTCTGCTCCATGATGTTCGCCTGTTCACGGCTCAGCTGCCGGATTCTGGTTTCCAGCTTAGAAAAAAAGACAGGTTCTGTTGATTCACTCATTAAACCAAAACTCTTCAGATATAACAGCAATACTATTTAGACTCCTACCTCTCTCTGTCTGGTCAGCGTATTCTCCAACTCTTGCTCTCGCTTCTTCAGCTCCTCCTCAAGTTTTTGCCCTCTCTGCTTCTGTCCAATACTGTCCTTGATTTCACAATAAATTAATTAAATGCTATTGTGCTGATCACTTCTGTTAAATGGCACAAAGGCTGGACTAGATATCACCCGTCTGTACCTGAGACAGGCGTTTCTCTCTCTCCTCTCTGATCTGGTTTTCCATTTCTTCATATATGGACCGAACAACCTGATCATGTTCACTCTCTCGTCTAAAACACAAAAGAATTACAGATGAATGTTTTTTACAAAACTAAATACAAACTGAACACTCACAGTTGAGTAATGAGTTGTTTCACATGCAGAGGACAAAGGGAGGAAGCTGGGACCTGCGTAGAGCTTGTTCCAGACTATCTCTCTCTCTGATGGAGTCCTGTAAATGGGACAAGGTGTGGATCAGGATGCCGTCCAGGACGCTCAGCAGCTCTGGTCTGTCTCTGTGGAGTTCACACCACAGAGAAGAGAGCTCCTGCTGACTGACACACAACATAACACACAACTGTTAAAGCGACTGAGGACATCAAACCTTAACAGCACAACATCACTCACTTGCATAATGACAACTCTATTATACACAGTATCTGTGCATCAAGCTTCAAATATTGATATCATGTTAATAACACGCATATGATAATATTGTTTAAATAATCTAGCACCTCTTAAATCATTTCTATTCCTTCCCGTTCTCACTTTGTCTCCCTCCTCCAACAGCTAAAGTCATATTTAAAGTGTATTTAATTTGTCAAAAAAGAGACAAAACGCATAACAAACAAAGTTAAAAAAGGAATTTGACTGATAGCATTATTATCATTTAAATTTTCTAAAGATATTGCAATAAAATTGTTATTGTGAATTATTTTGGCCACGATAACCATTTGGTGAAAGTCTGACATTGTGATAGCCCTATTTGAACATATACATTCAGTTGCCAATTTGTTAAGTACACCTCGCTTAAACTAAATCAGTAAAATACAACAATCCTGCAATAAATCCGACCTTCATGTAAGTTATAATGTTCAGTTTTTGTTGAAACTGTTTTAGGGAGGTTTTGATTCAACTGTATGGTAACTTTGGAAGCTGCAGTTTGTGGTGTGTTTGAATTATATTGCATTATTCTGACAGGTGTTCCTACTATTTTGTCCTCCCTAGTTATATCAGTGAGGGTCGGCTAAATAACAGAAACACCTTTGTATCGTCAGTTTTAGCTGGGTGTACCTAATAAACTGGCAACTGAGCGTACGTAGATGGTGTTATATCGTTGCTACTGTAGAAGTCATGGGTAAATCTTGATGATAGTGATCTTACTCTTTAAAGAGTTTGTCGGCTCCCAGCTCCATCAGTATGTTAACAAATCTAGCTGCGAGGGGTTCCTGGGACCAGTCCACCTGGTCCAGATCCTCTTCTGATTCGTCTTGACTCAGCTCAATTGTGTCCTCCAGACCCACAAATTCACCTGCACCACAAACACAGAGTGGCACAGAGGATTTGGTTTATAGTGGTTGACAGACGTTTGTGAATGAACTGCAGCTTTCCCCACGGATGTCATAGTGAATCGTGGTCTTAAAACATTCACTACACTCACCAAGTCCTGCGTTGAACTCAACCGGAGTGAGGAATCCATTGCTCTCTCGGTCCAGACTCTCAAACACCGTCTCCAGCTGTTCAGGGGACAGCGGCAACTCCTCCTGTAGCCTCTGAACACAAGAAGATGGAAAGTTCACGACTCTACAATCGGCCTGAATTTTGTTATTTTACCACATCGGCTGCTGACCTGCATATCCCGCTTTGTGATGAACCCTTTCCCCTCTTTGTCACACAGCACAAACAGCTGCTTGGCCTTGCACATGGTCTCTGCCAGCAGGCTTCCTGGCATCGCCTCTCTGGCTCTGGGTGAAGCCAGTGGACTACCTGTCCGGCCCAGCCTGGGGCTCCCAGCTGATCGGCCCCGCGTTCTGGGGCTCACTGAAACCGCCTCACCGCTGCCTTGACCCACCAGCACTTCCCCATCGTTCAGCCACTTAGACATTACTGCAAAGGCCGACAAGTATGGGTGGGGAGTTAGTGTATGTTTCATTAAGTACTTGTTGATTCTATTCGTCTGGAAGTCATGAGAGCTGAAACGTGAAACATGACAAATAATCTGCAACTACTTTGATATTCTATTAGAGATGCAACGATTAATCAATTAGTTATCAACTACTAAATTAATCGCCAACTATTTTGATAATTGATTAATCGTTTTTTTAAAGAAAAAAAGTCAAAATTCTCTGATTCCAGCTTCTTAAATGTGAATATTTTCTCTTTTTTTTCACTCCTCTATGACAGTAAACTGAATCTCTTTGAGTTATGGACAAAACAAAACATTTGAGGACGTCATCTTGGGCTTTGGGGAACACTCATCGACATTTTTTACCATTTTCGAGAAAATTATTGTAATAATACAATAATAACAATAATTGCACGTGTTAATGTGAATATTTGTAAATATGTCATATTTTTTCTCATTTCTCTCATTCTCATTTTCTTATTTTTAATTTTAGTGCTTATATTTCTGTACATATATTTTGTTTATATTGTAGAATTATGTACATAATTTACATAATCTTAATCAATTTCTTATGTTTATATAAGAGCAAGTGTAACGCCCATATTTCCCACCGGGGATCAATAAAGTATTTCTGATTCTGATTCCTATAATTAATAAATTCAGAATTTTTCAGCTAACAGTGAATAAATGTCAACCATAGTCTGGTTCCAACTTCTCAAATGAGATGATTTCCTGCTGTTCTTTGTCATATATCATTGCAAACTGAATATCTTTTAATTTTGAACTTTCAGTCAAACAAAAAAAGATACTTAAAGACGTCACTGTGGAATCTAGGAGGTTGATATGGGCATTTTCCCTATTTTTTTTTTTTTACATTTTATAAACTAATTGAAAGAATGATAGGCAGTTTAATCAATAATAAAAAAAACAGTTGCAGCCCTAATGAGACGTCTCTCAGTATTTCAACAGTGTTATCCATTTCTGGATACTACCAGTCTAAGACATAATCAGAGACATTCACTTTTACTTTCTTAATGAATCAAAATGAATGAAAAAGACACTTTGGATCTTGTCTTTTAGTGCTGCAAGATTTAGTGAGAAGCTGGCCCTGCAGGTCCTCCCTTGTCAAACATGAGGTGCAGAACAAACTAAGCTGTGACTTTACACTTTATCTACAGCTGCTTGTGTCAGACATGTTTAAACACTATAAGATTTTATAAATGTCTGAGGTATCCAATATGACGGCATGTTATTTTACATTGCTATACAAAATGTTAATATCCCTAGGCAAGGTAAAACATAATGAAAAATCAAACATTCTTAGCTTCATGCAGCACAACCCTAACTGTTTATTTAGAGGTGGTAATCTTAAATGAATGCGATGCTGTGTCACTGTACCAGGATATGTAGAGGGTAAAAAAACAGGATGGTGTCATGTGAGAAGAGTTTCTGTGTACTTGAAAGGGAGGGCGGATAGACAGAGGAGAGGAGATGCAAATAAAACATTTGCAGTTGTTTGCATTGTTAGAAATACCACAATTGCAAAACAAATTTTACTTTTAAGAACTACGGGGGAAAATATGCCTCAGTGGGTCCATGAACATTCATAAAACAATGAACTTATGACAGATACAAGCATCACACTTAATTACTCAGGTTAGATGGCATTTCTATTACACAGGAAGAGCATAAATCATAAATGGTCTTCAGGCAATGTTGGACACTGAAGTGAAATGTGCTTCAGTGTTAAATGAAATATTACCTCTCCTTCCTATCTCTCCACTCATGCAATCTGCAATGATCATAAAACCTAAAAAGTATGCAACATTACTGATAATAGCTAACTAAAGCATATTGCTTAATGATCTATGAGGATCAAAACGTCCTTATAACATAAAAAAGATGTGCTGGGATCCCAGATAAGAGACTTATGTAAACATTATATGTTAAGGATTGTTGTACAGAACAGCCACGCCAAAGGTCAGATAAACTTACACACCTTTACACACTATTTAGCGAGGTGGAGTCTCTCACACATTCAGTTTACAACATGTTGTAAGCTACAAAACAGTCAGTCAAACTTAAAAAAGGTCCTGTGAAAAATGTCAGCATAAGACCACACTGTGTCTATTAACTAAGTGTGACTAAACATATGTTGCTTGAAATGACAGTTCAACAGCAAGTTAAACAGACATTGTGTTTGTATGTAACATTACTGATAATAGCTACTAAAGCATCTTGCTTTATGATCTATGAAGATCAACCTTATAACATATAACAGATGTGCTGGGATCCCAGACAAGAGACTTGTGTAAACATTATATGTTAAGGATTTTGTACAGAACAGCCACGCCAAAGGTCAGATAAACTTACACACCTTACACTGGAGGCTCTCTCACATTCAGGGAAAGTTTACAACATGTTGTAGGCTACAAAACTGTCAGTCAAACTTAAAAAAGGTCCTACAGGTTCTGTGAAGAAATGTCTGTCTACTAACTAAGTGTGACTAAACATATGTTGACAGTTCAAGCAAGTTAAACACACATTGTGTTTGTGAAATGTGAAACTTTGACTGCTCTAAAACCTGCAGTGAATAACATGGCAAACAGTTTTTGGTGCATTGTAGCTAGCTGTGGTAACCATGGATATAGGTGGTAACCACAGTAACGTTATATTTATTATTAAAGAAGAAAGTTACCATAGTTACAACAGTTAGTTGTTAATGCGCCATAGCCGAGAGAGACAGAACATAAACGTCTTAATACTTCACAATAATTGACATTACTGTATTCTTATATCAGTTAAGCGAAGTTGTATATGAGTACTCACCTGCGGTGTACTGGACTCAGGTCTACTGGACGCAGGTGTCCACTACTACCTGTGATCAGCTTGCACTGCTTCTGTGACGTACTACTGACGTTGGCCGCTGGGTGGCAGTAAGACCCGGATGAGATGCAGGGTTACCGTAATGTTTGGTGTAGCCCAAGAATTTCATTTAATTTCATTTAAAAATGTATTTGGAACATGTAGAATACAATACAAATAATAATAGAAAAACAACAAGTGGACAGTCAGAAACAGGTAGTATTTACATACAATGAAAAGCGTAAGAAAAATAAATTGTCAACACTTGATGCCTTGATTTACAAATTCAAAAAGGAGTGAGAAGAAGTATAAACTTATTTAATACCACCCCTTCTCCATAAGTCAATTATTAATTATTAACCAGCTTCATTATTGAGCCATACGTATACTGTAATTAAATTTTCCTAAATTTGTCTAACTATAATTATTATTATTTATAATTATTCTAACTATAATTATTACCTTTAATCTGTGTCATACAGAAATATAAATGAATTACTGATATAATTATCATTATCAAAATATTAATTTGTTATCAATCCAGAACACCAATTCATTACTTACATATTTATCTTAATCATATTGACTATTTGTTATCTTTATATGCGCAAATTATTATTTATAATATAAAATGTATAATATACAATATGCACATGCAATACAACCCGCAATATATACATACATACACATAAATACACACACACATATATATATATATATATATATATATATATATATATACATATATACACCGCACATTGCATACCACATATACATATACTGTATATACATATGTATAGACACATATGCAATACACAGCATCCGACCATTCATACATTATTCTTATACCCAAAATTAAATATCCACAAATTTGCATTATTTTTAACAGAAAAAATAGGAAGATAGACTAATACAGAATACATATTAAGTAACCAATAAATAAATAAACAGTAATACATGAATAAACATGTATGCATACATAAATGTTCATTAATGGGTTTTGTCTTCCACAAAGCAGCTAGTACCATTTAGGAAACAACAGTCACTGCAAGCAACACAGCAACAAAACATGCCGTAATCTCTATAGTTGATTTTGGAGAAATATCCCCTTGCACCTATAGGGGTGTTATTACGGTAAGAAGCGTCGTTACCATGGAATTCACGGAAATGCTTGCTGAAGAGCAGCAGCGGTGGGAGCGCCAAGTGAGCATTGTTTGTCCATAAAATTAGTAATATGAGCAATTTAAATGTTTTTTTCCTGGTTCCTGGTGACCTATTCTAATTCTTTACACGTTTTTCCAGGTAAGTAGGAGTTATATTGTGTTTGTGAAGCCGATTAATCCACAATAAGCAGCACTGCCTGAGTCTCTGTTGTGATGTTAGCAAAACGTGTCTGGAGGGAGTTCCTCTAGGTGAAGCTGTGCTCACTGCCAGCTCACTGATTTGTTGTGGAAGAGAGATTGTGAAAGTAGTGAACTCTATTAACCGTCTCCAGGATTATCTGCAGCCAGGGCTAAGCAAGGCCAGGCTGTAACGTCGTGGGTAGACAGATTAGATGAAAGTAAAGGGAGTGAAACAACAAAACAAAGAGATAGTGATGTCCACGTAGGTGAAATGAATCTGTAATCCCTGTTTTGACCTTTCCATGCTTGCCTGTGTAACAGCCTGTTGACCTTACATGGTTATAGGTTCACTGCTAGTTTAGCTGTCTAGTAAGTTACATCAACCCTCCTTCATTCACACAGATGGCTGCAGGGCGAAGATATGAGTTACTGCTGTGAATATGCTCCAGAGGAGAGAAAAACAACAATGCTTTTTCTTCCAAACCATACAACAACAACATCTCTTCACACAGCTTTTCTCTTCTTCCTCACAGGAGATGCTGCAGTAGACGAGGAGATTTTCTACAACCAAAGATTTCAACATGCAGCCTATGAAGAGATCTCAAACATCTAATCTGATATCTTAGACTTCCTGTAAGCATCACCAACTTGTTTTCCCCTGAGGACAACACATAGCATGTTTATGAACAGAGGGACAAACTGGAGTGAAGAAGACCTAAAGCAGTAGAGCATTTAAAGGAAAAAGTCACCAGTTTCTACCGATGTGAATGGACAAGTTGTACTCCACTATGTAGGGGGTGAATCTAGACCAAACAGACTTGTGTCACCATCTGCGTTTTGCAAGCGTAAAGAAAAAACATCCAGAAGCAAGGAGGTGAATAGACTGTGAGGCTCGGTGGTGTTCGCAGCGTCGTCTCCTGAAGATGCTCCAGACCGGTAACTACTCACTGGTGCTGCTGATCCAGCTGTCACTGTTGGCCTATGACCTCTTTGTCAACTCCTTCAGTGAACTCCTGAGGGCAGCGCCCGTCATCCAACTAGTGCTTTTCATGTAAGTCACTGAACTGCATACTGAAAATGATTAGTTGATTCATCAGTTCATTAGTCAAAAATATAATTCCAGCTGATTGATTTCATTTTAAATAACAGTTTGTTCAAGTTATTATCAAGTAAAAATACCAAACACTGTCTGGTTAAATTTTTTAACACGTGCAGACTCTTTTCTTCACTTATAATTTAATATATATTTTATACGTCATATTATAAATTGGAATCTTTTTATAATTAGTTGTGGCCCTCATTTGGGAGAGATAGTAGTAGAAGTAAATATATTTTAAGGCTGAAAATAGCAGTAATTTGTGTTAATAAACTAATCCCGCCAATTGAATAAAATAGCAGCCAACCAGACATTTAGAGTGGTTGCTAGAGATTTATACATTGACTTTTTGTGGTTTATCATCCTTTAGGTTGTAAATGGGAATTCATTTGCTCTTCTACTCTTTCAGTAACTGGTAGTAATCATCAATTCAACAAGTCATTAGTCCAAAAAATAATTCTAGCTGATTGATTTCATTTTTGAGTTTTGAGTTTTATATTATTCAGACGCTCACGAGCAATTTTACTTAACTTATAGAAAGTCTTTGCACCTTTTGTGCTTTATCATCCATGTACATGGAAATGAATTTGCTCTTCTACTCTTTCAGTAACTGGCAATCATCAAAACTCTCTTTTGCTGCACTTTAAGTATTTGCTGTGCTTCAGCCGCTCTGGTGTCTTTAATATATTAACTTTTAGACCAACCATTTATTTCCCATTACTATGTCATTACAACACATATGCCATTTGTGACATTACTATAAATGTCCTGATCAGTGAATGAAGCCTCGTCATAACCAGAGCTACTTTTTGTGAGTTGTCAGTACCCATACAGCGTCTATATTCATTTATTTTTTACTATATGAGCTTTGTTTAGAAAACTGCTAACATACCAGTCTTGCACAATATCCTTCTCTCTGAAATGGTCATATCTATTTTTTTTACACGTTGTTCACACACTGCTTGCTCCATCAGAAACCACTGTTAGAAATAAACCAGTAAAATCTGTGTCCACAGCATCCAGGACATCGCCATCTTGTTCAACGTGATCATCATGCTGCTGATGATGTTCAACACCTACGTGTTCCAGGTCGGCCTGGTGTCCCTGCTGCTGGAGAGGTTCAGGGCTCTGCTCGTTTTCTCCGCTCTTTATCTGACGCTCAGCATCTGCTTCCACTGCTGGGTGATGGTAAGCTTCCTCACACCAACACAGACGCCTGCATGTCAACTCTGTGCCAACACCAAATGAAAACTGTCACATTTTAACATCTAAGTGAAATATTGATGATGCTTCACTTCATTTGTCTGGGAGTCATGAGAACTACAGCAGAAACATGACGGATAATCTGCAACTACTTTGATAATCAATTAATTCAGAATTTTTCAACCATAAATAATGAATAAATTCAAACCGTTCTCTGGTTCAAACTTCTCAAATGAGATGATTTTAGGGCTGCAACTAACAATTATTTTCATTGTTGATTAATCTGTAGATTAATCAATTAGTTGTTTGGTTTGATCAGAAAATGTTGATCAGTGTTTCCCAACATGGCGTCCTAAAATGTCTTGTTTTGTCCACAACTCAAAGATGTTCAGTTTACTGTCATAGAGTAAAGAAACCAGAAAATATTCACATTTAAGAAGCTGTAATCAGAGAATCTTTACCTTTTTTTTCTTTTCTTAAAAATTACTCAAACTGATAAATTATCAAAATAGTAATCGTTGCAGCTCTAGATACTTTCCTGCTTTTCTTTGTCATATATCATTGTGAACTGAATATATTTGAGTTTTGGACTTTTGGAAAACAAAGAAGATAAGTGAAATAGTGATGTGACTAATGTAATCTTGTATTTGAGTAAATGTGGTGAATTTTAATCCATAGTAACTTTACCTGATAATTATTTATTTTTTCCTAGAACCTTAGATGGCTCAGGTCAAACCGTTTCGTTTGGACAGATGGTCTTCAAGCTCTTTTTGTTTTCCAGAGAACAGGTAATTGGTTAATCGATTCAAAGAAAGGTACATTTTCCATCGCAACTAATCTATTTGATGTAGTCATTGAGTAACTGTACTTCTTTCTGTTAACAGTGGCAGTGTTGTATTACTACTTATACAACCGAACAGCAAAGTATATGGGAGACCCGAGGCTGTATGAGGACTCTCTGTGGCTGCGGGACGCCTTCGCCAGAGCTCGTCAGTGAAAAAGAGAGTTTTGAGAGACTTAAAAGGATCCGTGAAGAAAGGGGATTATGAGATTATAACATCATCATCAGCTATTCTGAATTTTGTACAATTTTCACATTTAAAAAAAAAGCTAAGAACCAGTCTGTGTTTACTGGCTGTTTGTAGCCAAGCAGACAGTCGGTTAAATGGTTTACAGTGGCAGGTAAGCCAACCTTAGTGGTATTGTATTAATTAGGATTGTGTCTGTTAATCTGTGGCCTTTGTAAATCAATTTGCGTTGCAGACACGATGCAACACGATGATTTTTTTTTAAATGTTTAAGGAAGAGCTGTTGCAGATGGCAAATTTGTTTTGACCTGTACTAATGTACCATTTGTAGAATATGTAGTAATAGTTTTCTGTTATTCCCCCGCAAAGGAGGAAACCTGTCGATTTATTTTGCCTTATGTAAGGTTAGTATGTGCTGTTTACATGGTTAATGTACTTTTAATAAGCCAATTTCATGTGAATCCAGTTGTCTTTGAGTGGGGATCTTTGAATTGTCTTCCCGCTGTTTTTTTATTAAATAATCCTTCTCTAATCCCGAGGTAATCCTTCATCACTAAGGTAGTCAGTATTATCCTGTAGACAAGGTGAGACAGACTGCTCTATTTTTAACCCAAAGATTAATCAGGGATTGGGGTTTTAGGCGCCACTAGTGAAACGCACCATAAATAGTCTTCAGTGCGTCAAAATAACCCTCTAATCTGAAGAACACAACAGGTCAAATTCCAGTGAACTTCAGGTCTCATCTCAATAACACTGTTAATTCATATTTTTTATCAACTGTTAAAATCTATGTGATCAATGGATTATTGCAATCGTTGCAGATATCAGACTGAACAAAGAAAGACACCAAAAGTTGTACAAATCATCTTTACTTGTGACAAGAAAACCAGTCCATAATGATCCCAAAATGTTGTCAGTGCAGTCCAATTAAATCCAGTCCGTGTTGTGTGTGATGTCCTCCGCTCCGCTGGAATGTGTCATATTCTTTTAAATCAGTCACCCGAAACTGCAGGAAACAAGAGGGAACAAACTTACCCACTGCAAAAGTGTTGCAGTGATTAAAAATAAAAACTACTAGACCGTAATAAGATTTGAAATGTACCTTCATACATAGATGCCAACCCAGAGTAGTAAGAACAGCACACCGAAGCCCATGAACAGTGAAGCCACGAGGGAGATCAGCAGCTCTTTGTAGACGTCTCTGGTGTATTTTGTTGATGTCACCTCGTAGCTGATGAGAAGTTAAGGGCCAGCTCATAAACAGTACAACCAACAGCCAAGTTCTGAGCTCTTTACCAAGTCTATTGCCTCCTGCTGTGTAGCTTATTATGATAATAATACTTATATAATTGTCCATAGCATTAGAGTATCATAGTATACTATGTGTACTGTCATCCTGTGTTGAAAAAAACAGTGAAAATTGAATGAGATGAAAAAATGAATGAATTTGGCAAAAACTGAGTATAATTCAAACGTTCCTGTACCGCACACCGGTTTTACTAACAATCAATGTAAACAAACCTTTTACAGCATCTGAAAATATTACAGACTGAAATTTCATCTTTGTCTTGGTTCCAATCGTGGATTTGAATTTATTTGGTTTACACTTGTGCCTTTAAATAGTTTAATTCATGTGCATGAGCATGCACTGCATTATGACGTAAAAGTTAAGTCTCAATCTCATATCTAGAATCACTCGGAGAGAAAAATGAACTTTGTAGTGTTAATTGAGACAATATCTGCCTGAACTGAATGTGGTTAATATTTATTCAACAGTTTAACCAAAATTAGCTAGCACTTTATTTGAACATACAACCGGGTGTAAAAACACCAAGAAATATCTGTAATAATCCATTACTGCACAGGAAAACTGTGGACACCCCAAGTACCATAGGTCGAGAAACGTTATCGTCTCCAACCGGCGGCCAGTGTCTTCCCTGTTTCCTCCGACCGCGGTCGGGAGGCTGAAGCAGGAAAAGCCAACACTAGGATCAGCAGTGATTCATGGAGAGACCTTCGTCTGGTCAGCTAACATTACTGCCAAGCAGCTGAAATATAGAGTGATATTGTGCTTTTAGCTGAAGTGTGTCGCCTCACTGTTTTGAGCGATGCTTGTTCATGTCTATGTAGAGCGAGCAAGCGCGAGCCCGACGCTGACTTTCGTTGAATAAACGGCCACAGGTGTCGCTGTTAACAAGCATTTCTGATTCTTACAAACATTCCCTTTAACTCTGTAAGTTCTGCGTATGTAATTAATTGAAATCATGGGCTGAACTATGAAAACATGTCCCAAATTGTAATAAACCGGATTTATTATTTAAACTTCACATTGTACTCAAGTGAGTGGATACTAGTGGGATCTTGGATGGTTGAAAGAAATGAACATCTAAAGAACCTATGGTATGGTTTGTCTAATGTAGCTTGAAGTAAGATGGGCTACAACATGTAAAGGCACTGATATATAATCCATAATTTAATCTTGGTCGGTTTTACTGCAGGTTGCTATTCTGCAGTAGCCTAATGGTGTTTGGTATGGCCCCTACTTTCTTGTTAACCACAGTGTTATTGTTGTTATTCATATAAAATATCATTTTAAAGCTGTTTTTGTGCTCTTTATGCTGGACTATCCAAGGGCACATCAGATCAATATGAAATTAGTTATAAGGGCATTTGAAGTGGCATTAAAGGGACTATTTGTAACTTTCAGAATTGCTTGTTAACAGCGACACCTGTGGCCGTTAAGTCAACGAAAGTCAGCGTCGGGCTCGCGCTTGTGTTCGCTCTACATAGACATGAACGAGCATCGCTCAACACAGTGAGGCGACACACGTCAGCTAAAACCACAATATCACTCTATATTTCAGCTGCTTGGCAGTAATGTTAGCTGACCAGACGAAGGTCTCTCCATGAATCACTGCTGATCCTAGTGTTGGCTTTTCCTGCTTCAGCCTCCGGGGTTCTTGGATGGATGAAAGAAACAAACATCTAAAGAAGTATGGTTTGTTTATTGTGCTCCATGACAAATGGCAAACCTGTGCCACTAATGTAGCTTGAAGTAAGATGGTCTACAACATGTAAAGGCACTGATATATAATCCTTAATTTAATCTTGTACGGTTTTACTGCAGGTTGCTATTCTGCAGTAGCCTAATGGTGTTTGGTATGGCCCCTACTTTCTTATTAACCAACATAGTGGTTATATGGGAAGAAGCAGTGAAAGGATACACGAAGAACCAGGCGGTGAAGAACATGCCGATGGCCAGCAGGACGACAGTGAGGTGGGGGAACACAGCCGGGTTCACCGGGCTGGTGTATCTGGTCATCGCCTCGAGTTCCTGCAGCACAGAGAGACATCACAGAGATTATTAACACAAGCAGGTTAGACAAGACAAGCTACATCACCTCCACAACCTCTAGTTTAACCCTCCTGTTGTCTCTGGTTTGCATACAGTATAAACTATCACCTAATTCTGTGTTACACCTTTTTGGTCAACTTCATCCCTAATTATTAAGTTTTACACTTTTTTTTGGGGTCAAATTAAGGCTAATAAACCTAATTTCCATGAAATTCTACCTAAAAAAAGCAGATATTGTGAATTATTTTGACCAAAGTTATTATCAGAGGCACATAATGTTGATGTGTTATCACATACTGGTATATGTAAACTTAATATTGGTTTGAGTAGGAAACCATTCATGTTATTTTGGAGCAACTAGATTAAAGAAATCCATATTTATGATATAATGAAGTTTGAAAACGGGTCAAATTAGGGTTAACTCCCTAACATCGTGTACCAGGACTAAAGCCATGCATTAGTGCTGAACACGTGTTTATTATGTGTTTAATAGAGCAGTGAGTATGACATGCTAATGTTGCTCTGCTAGTCTGCACATCAATGGATACAGAAAGCATCATTTAACACAGAAAACACACCGTTTTGCTGGTGAAATGGTGAATTACGTGTACACATAAACCTCATATCGTTGCATATTATAGTTATGATTTATATAAAACACGATAAAGAAGATATTTTTACCATTTTTGCAGTGAAGCGGAGAAGCTCCTGTTTCTATGGTTTCTATGGTCCAAGATGATAAGGCCACGTACTGACTAGCACTTCCTGGTTTGTACGTGACGTGCAGTTGACGTTGACGTGATATTCTTTTCCTCCTCAGTTTAGTCTCTCAGGCTTCTTCTCCTCTCATGGGCTGCCTGCCGACTGTGTGTGGCACATTTTGCAATGTGTCACTACACTGATCCAGTTGCGTTAGGTCATGGGTCAGCAACCTTTACTATCAAAAGAGCCATTTTAGGCAAAAAATAAAATAAAAATCTGTCTGGAGCCACAAAACATTTGATCATTGTGATGAAGGCAACACAGTTTATAGTCTAAGTATATAGTATATAAGTCTAATGCAGTGAGGGCTAAAGAGACAATGTACGATGGAGTATTAGGGCCACATTGAGGGAAAAAAACATCTGAGATTTACAGAATAAAGCCATAACTTTACGAGAAAAAAGTCATAATATTACGAGAATAAAATCATAACTTAAAGAGAAAAAAAAATTGTAATATTAAAAGACTAGTGTCATAATATTATGAGGAAAAAAATCATAATATTACAAGAATAAAATTGTAACATAACGAGAAAAAAAAGTTGTAATATTACGAGAATAAAGTCATAATATTATGACAATACAATCACAACTTAACGAGAAAAAATATGTAATATTAGGAAAATAGTCATTACTTTACGAGAAAAAAGTCATAGTATTATGAGAATAAAATAATAATTTAACGAGAAAAAAAAGTTGTAATATTACGAGAATATAGTCAGAATTTTACGAGAAAAAAGAAAATAACACGTAAAATTATTACTTTATAATATTATGACTTTATTCTCATAATACTACGACATTTTGCTCTTAAACTAATGACTTTATTCTCGTAATATTACAACTTTTTTCTTGTAAACTTCTGACTTTATTCTCGTAATATTATGACTTTATTCTTGAAATCTCAGATTTATTTTTCTTCCTCAATGTGGCCCTATACTCCGTCGTACCATAAACCTACAACAATGATAAATAAAAATGAAAATGTAAACAAAAAACAGTTATTCATTTCCATTTTTATAAATCCACAGGGAGCCACTGGAGAGGATCTGAAGGGCCGCATGTGGCTCCAGAGCCACAGGTTGCAGACCCCTGCTTTAGGTATAGTGATACATTTCGGTATTAGGCCGAAAGGTCACATTATATGGAAGTGGTGGTAGGTACTCTCGGCACTTCGGTACCTGAAAGGCAAATTTCAGGGCAGAAGTAACACACTGTCCTCAATGACTGTTATGGTCTGCTGCCATCTAATGGACAAAATGAGCAATTTGTACAATAATACTGTAGTACTTATTAGTTTTAATTCTAACTAACTAATTACATTATTTTAAAAATTATCTTTGTTATTTTTTCTGTAACTTTACCTCTAAGGGTGGGAAGAAGGCTGGTCCTGTCTCTGTGTGGGAGTGGGAGGCGATGTGTATGTGTGTATTTATGTATGTACATATTAAATGTAAGATATCATTTTTTTTTGTATTATGGCACCGGTGTTATGTTTTATTATGTTTGTTATGCTATGTTTGGAAAATAAGGAATAATAAAACGAATTTTCCAAAATGAGCAATTTGTTTTCAGTTCATGAAGCAGTTTGACAATCAAACACAACAGAAAATTCAATCACAAATGTATTTACTACATGCATTTACATAGTATTACAGCATATTTTTTGACAAAAGGCTTTGAAAATTTAATGATAAAATGGGCTAAAAAGATAAAGTAGTGATATTAAAGTACTCAGCGAGTTTTAAGTGTTATGGCATTTTCTCTTAACAAATAGTGCTAAAAGTATACATGTATTGGTGTGTGTGTGTGTGTGTGTGTTTAGATGCTTGTCAATCATTTCTGCGGTCCATTAGCTAAAAGTTAATATATTATCGATAATACAACAACCCACAAAAAAAAATATCAACTATAAAAACAATATGATAAAACACATCAGATAAAAAGGAGCATTGGTAGTAACAAAATGAAGCTATACAGTTACATGCAATGCAGTTCTACCAGAGTATATGAAAACAGTCTGGTGCACTGGATAGAGCAAAAGCAGTTCATATATACAGTGCAAAAAGTGCTACAGTGGTTTCATTATGCTAGCTGGTGCATTATAAATAAGCTAAAATAGTACACTATACCCACTGAAGTCATAATAATTATACTGAAAGCATTGTACAGTGTCTTAATATTATGATAAATTCCATAAACGTTTGTCTGATGGCTGTTTTTTCCTATTTAATATTGATTTTACATTTGAGATACACTATTGTGTTTTTATTTCTGAATAGACACACACATGGAATATGGATTTTAAAGTAAATTTTAACTAAAGCATGGTGGTGAGAGTAAGTGGAGGATGGCTTTCAAACAATAAAGGATAATAGAAAAGAAAACATCATACAACTCAGTTATATTCAAAGTGTTATCACTGCATATTCTTAATTGTATAGGCACAGGAAATGTATTCAAAACATCCAGAAAAATACGCAAAACAGTCCAGTGTATAATATCCAATTTTATCTCTGCAGTGTGCGTAAATAAATGCAACTCCTTCTCAGCTTTATGATCGAGCCAGTAAAATGAATTTCCATCGCTGAAGCAGCGTTTGAGTCGCCTCTTAGCTGAGATTTATCATTTTAGAGAAATGATTGGGCACGCACCTGAAATGATGTATGCCATTTATTGCCTCGCCAGCATTCTGTCCAGTTAGCAAAATACAATGTAAGCTTTTCCAGTGTTTCTAGAAATATTGTCAGTGTTTCCACTATGAGATGCTAAGAGCTGTCAGTGTTTCTACACGTTCATGTCCAGTGATTTGTTTACTTTCCAGTCTTATCGCACGTCTTCCAGTGAATCTGCTAAAATGAGTATGACTTGTAACAATTTGATGTTTCATTCAATGTCACAATTGAGAGAGAAATACTACTGAGTATTTCCTTCTCTGTAAAGTAGTCAGATGCCGCATGAGGAGACAGCAGACCGTCTAGTCGACTGCAGCAGCCTCAGACATAATGCTCCTCTGTAGAGACCCAGGTGCCAGTGTGCACTACTGAGGTATATTTTCAGTGCGAGCTGCAACCATTCACTGAGCAGAAGCCAATGATCTTCTCTCTCTCCAGTGTATCAAACTATTGAAAAGTGGTTTTGTTTTCAGTTGATACTGGTTTCAGTGTACATACAGATTCATTGTATTTTAAAAAAAAAGAAACATAAATGTGTGCAGTGTCATGTATAGTATCTCATCCTGGACTTCATTGAGAAACTTGAATTCTGATTATAAAAAGTATTTATGGCTCGTATTAAGTATGGACTTGGTGATCGTTAATAAAAATGAGCTATAAACTGATCATGGACTCAGTTAACAGTGATCTAAAACATTTTCAGTAAAACTCCAGTGATCACAGCACAAAGAGATGTCTTAATGCATATACTGTACATACGGAGGGGATTACAGTGGGGACAGTGGTTTATAGTTTGTACTGTATGAATATCTTTTAAGATAATGTACAATAATGAGACAAAGCCCTATCCTATCACAACAGGAACAACACAAAATGGAACCACAAAAGAAAAACGTGGTGTATTGTAAAGGCACCGGGACACGTCGTCTTCCTTCTCACACACAGCTGCTTCGGATGAGGAAATGGTAGTCAGAGTATGATGAGGTTTCTCCCTCAGTGGCACAGATCACTTCACTCTGTCAATGAAAAGCATGTGGAGGTAAAAATCAAGAATCAGTCATTGACTTTATTCAAACCAGGGTTATTATTGTAAACTACAACTGGAACTAAAATGAAAATAAACAGTGAAAAATATTGTTAGTAAACTGAAACTAAATAATTTAAGAAAAAAACTAAACTGAAATGATATTTCTTGGTTAAAAAAATAATAAAAATAAAATAAAAATGCATGTATTTCAGTTTTAGTTTTTCAGCCATAATGTATCACTACCAAAAAAAACAGATGGCATGAATTTCCGTCAACTCTCGTGACGCTGAACCACAGAAATTGAACGGACTTGACATTCGAGGAGACAGCGCTATGCCGCAATTGCTTCACATCGGACACTGAAGTAGCGCAAAGATTAAACATTAAACATTAAGGCCATTCTTATTAGGGCTGACCCGAATGCTTCGAAGCTTCGACCATTGCCATGGTAATCAACCTCCGAATAAGTATTCCAATGCTTTGTTTTTTGTTTATGTTATGTAAAACAGTATGTAAGTTTGTAATAATAAAGTATAAATCCCCAAATAGCCCATGAAATAAGGAACAATCAAAAAAACATTTTTAATTATTCATATTCAACATTAATTATCATAAGTTATTTTCAGACGGATATCGCTGTTTGTCCTGTGTACAGTAGTGCAGCAGCGTCACTGTCCCAGGCACTTAAACGGAGGAGATGGAGACAGACAGACAGGAGAACATGTCAGCCTGCTGCCTTTGAATATTTCTCATCGAGGCTTTGAAGCCCAAAAACTGGTATTCAGGACAGCCCTAATTCCTATACAGTTCTCCAACCATATATTTTGTATGTATATGTAGCTACTTACTTCTGAGACATTATACCTGGCCCTAACAACATCAAACTAATACTAAACACTACATGAACTAAAATTAATTCATAAAAAAACTAAAATTACATAAAAAGGCAAAAATAAAATAAAATAAAAACTAGTTGAAACGTCTAAACTGTTATAACCTTGATTCAAACTAAGTAGTAGAATAATTGGATCAAACAGTAGAGAGGAACGACGCAGCGCCGGAAAGCCCCTCATATTTTGGAGGCCATGTTTACTCACCGACAGGGAGACACGGAAGTGATAGGTGATGTCCTGGAAGGACAGCACGGGCACCGACCACACGTGATGAGTCCCCTTAGAGACAAAAGTATCAGGCATATAATGAGTCAGTAAATAAGCAGTTTGCAGTTCCCTCGGGGAAATAAGTTTTGATAAATAATAATGCTTGTTTAACATACTTTTAGTGGTAAAAAATGACAAAAGAAAAAACTATGTTTTGATTATATGATGGATCATGATTATCAATGATATACCTTTGTTGATGTACTCTGTCCACCATAGAGCTCTGTCTCCGTGTGGTTGGGACATAAACGTCCCTTGGTGGCTCCACATTGTCGTACCCACACGTTGTTCATAGACCTGTAATGAATCAAATACGCTTCATGTCTCTTTATGTGGCCTACAGCTGAAACGTTGGTTTTCAGTTGCAAAGGTTACACTTTGTTTTGTGGATCTATTATTTCCTAATAATCTTTTGAATGTAATTTAGAACTTATGATATCATTTAATGAATGATTAGTGCTACATTACACAGTTCTTTACAGGAAACCTCCCTGGAAATTAGTAGAAATTTAGGGACCCGCAAAGTAAAGCATTACCATTGCATGCGTGCAGTTATGTAGACAGTGTGATGTTTGTATACTCACGTCATGTGCAAAGTGATATGTGAGATGGAGGAATTTCTTTTTCCATGGAGTGATACTGTGTAGCTGGAGTCGACATAAAGAGTATCAGCTTTAAGCATTAAGACCTGAATTCATACTGTAATTGTGTAAACGAGCGACAAATCAAAGGAGAAACCGGAATAAATGAGCGGAGACACATAATAAATGCAGATACTTCCATACAGGGCTTTGAAAATTAAGTAAATCACAAGCTATGGCCTTCATAATCATCTCAGGTGGACTTTGGGAAACTTTGGAACAAGGAGTAATTCAGTGGTCTCCACCACCATCATCATCATTAGTGAATATCTTTTGGAAGAATGGTCTTCATCCCTCCAGTAGAGTTCAGAGACTTGGAAAAGGACACTTTATGTTGCTTTTTCCTTTAATTTGTCACCCATCTGTACAATGTCAACTCAAGGCTAGTACAACTTTGAAGTATATACCTGCAGCTTTCAGGTCTTGCGCAACTTTGTGTTGTGATTTCTTGGTTTGTCTCCACGATATGTAGACTAGTCAGAGAGGGAGCTGACCTTCCTCCTGCAAAAAGTAAAAAAAAGCAGAACTATGAGCACCCATACTGTAGCATTCCACTGTACAGTATGTAGATAAGCTTTGTTTGCTGTTGTCAAACACGTGGCTTTACTGTGTTTACATACTGCATATTATATGTACGAAGAAAGTGTCATGTCTGGGCTGTGTTGGTGGATTTACCCTTTGTGTGAAGGCTGCGTTGTCTGCGTGGCAGTGTCGGCTGACCTGGGGGCAGACGGTTGGTGGATCCCAGTCCGCCTTGGTCTGTAGGTGCCGGCCTTTTGGACTTGGCAAAGTACTGAGGTGCTGAGGTGTGAGTCAGACGGTTTCTGTTGCGGCCGTCCTTGTCCATCGGTCTGGACTTGGCCTTCTTGCTTATAGTACCTGGTGTGGGAACCGGGCTGCCTAAATCTAGAGAAGGAAGACAGTTAACCTGCATCCAAGACAAATGTACTGTACAGTACAGGAGAACATCTCATATGTACTGACTTACCTGGTGTGGATTGGTTGTTATTCAATACCAAAGCTGTTTCTGATTGGTTGTTTAGGGTTGTAGTTGAACAGCAAGCTGCAGGATTTGTGAGAGAATGAGAGAATCAGATCTCAGTAAAATACACTTTTATTCACTATGCCTATATGAGTGAACTTGTTGATTGCTGAACCAAACTTAGTTAGGTGGTCAGTCGCTCCACTCACCTGGTGCAGGGGTGGTGGACAGTGGAGTATATGGACTCTTGCGTGAGGATCCCAGTGCAGCTCTGGACCTGCACCAATCAGATTGCAGTACAGGAGGTCAAGGGCATGCTTTATGCCTACTTAACACTACACGACTTTAGCCCTGATTTTCTGCAGAGGCAAATTGGCGTTGGCTTGCCACTCGCACATCGGTGTTCGAGCATCTCGGCTCCTGTCTTTGTTGTGCGAGCGGCGAGCCAACGCCAATTTGCCTCTGATCTCATTGACTACAGCGCGAGACACGGGTTGAGAGGAAACCTGAGGGAGGAGGGGTCGCCTGTAACAATAGGAACTTATTGTATGTGTTGCATTTGCAACATGAAGCAAAGTTATTGTTGCATTTAGGGGGAATAAATAGTAAAAAAGAGTGTGGAAATTGGTGGAAACAGGCTATTTTGTAAACACGCGCCAACAACAACATCAGCAATGTGTCTCGCGTATTGTATCACATCATTTACCGTGTATTTCTCGCGTGTGTTTTCGTGACAAAACATAGTTTGGAGACCTCATCGGGGGGTGAAAGATCTTGTAGTGTGTGTGTGACCCCCTGTCGCCGGTCAGTCATGTAGTGTGAAAACCACAACGACTTCAAGACTCATGATTACAAGACATCAAGTTATGTAGTGTGAACAGAACTGCGATCTGTCGGCTTTGAAAGTCTTGTAGTGGGAACTTTGCTTTAGGTAAAATAATGATGCATTCAAAACCCAATTCATTTAATGGTGTTTAGATACGTGACTCATGACCTCCTTTCATACAGGAACAAAGAAACACCCAACTAAGCAATCAAAGATAAGACTGAAAGAGTAGATCAGACAATGAAACAATGAAGTAGCAAGAAAGGCAGGTGTTGAAAGCGTACCATGGGCAGACAGGAGGACAGAAAGTTACAGTGGCAGTGAAGATGGGCATCCAAGAGACGTAGAGAACACAGGAAGGAACATGGCTACAGAAAGCAGGAGCAGATTTTATAGAAAGACATTAATGAAGAAGTGGAAAATTGATTTATTTCACTATAAAGTTTGACTTTCTCCCTCAACAGCACGTACCCATCTTTCTCTGTGACGTCTCCTCTGTGGTGAAGAGTCAACACATAAAGGACGGACATGGAAATGACACTGTCGGAAGACAAGAACAGATCCAATACATCATCATCATGTCACTACTGCACGCAGATGAAGCAACAACTCCCTCCCTTAACACATTTAGCTCAGTCTAACCTGAAGGCCATGACAATGACCAGCGCCAGGATGGTTCCCTGCATGAACCTCTGGCTGATGCAGCCTTGATCTGGAGTCGGACTCTGCAATAAAAACACATAGATTACATTAAAGTTCCTGCTGTTCACTTATAACACTGTTTAAATACGTAATTATGAACACAGACCTTGCTCCCTGGTTTGACTGGTTTCTTCCTGAGAGGGCCACTTCCTGTTCTGCTGAAATAACTCCCTGATTGGCTACATGGACGAGAAAAACAAAAGAAATCTATTCATTATTTTCTAATCATACAATATTATCTCTGACAATGTGTAACACCAGCCCGTTCTCATTCCCAGGGCGTAAAATACTGAGGCTTTGTCACGCTTTGTCATCGGCGAGTGATACCAACGCACAAGGCACCCTTTAGCGCCTTTAGGAAACCAGGCTTTCAATTAACCACAATGTAAACCCATCCATGACAATACAAAGCGCTCAGAGAAAATGCTCCGGGAGTGTGGTGGTGACATACTGTAGTTTAAAAAGGCAAAAGACACACACCGGGTGGGCGGGACGGGCCCAACAATCACAGGGCTTTTATCCAGGAGACCCCTGTTCTTGTTCAGCGCCTTAAGCTTCACTTTCACGTTACACTCAGCTGTTCGTTCATGTCCCATGTTCACAACCTTAAGTCTCATTTTCACTTCACAAACATAGAAACTTTAAGCCCGACTATGTTGTTTTCCTAAACTAAGTGATTTTGTTTAATTCACATCGTTGCGCACGTGTTTACTGCGACTGAAAAGTGACGCCAAGGGGTTTGACAAAGCTTGAGTATTTGAGGAGTTGGGGTGAGAACCTGTTGGCAACACCCGCCTTGAAGCCTAAATTTGAGGTGACTTCTTCTCATTGCTCTCACCTGACGGTGCCTCCGCTCACGGTGCTCTTCATGCTGTCTAGACGACGCAGCTTGGCCAGTTTGCGGCTCCAGCGCTCCAGTTCGTCTATACGAGTCTCCAGGTTGTCTGTCAGCTTGCACAGCTCCTTCACCGCTCCCACGTTCTCCATGAAGATACGGTCCTTTGAAATAAAAGGGAGAGCTGTTAGTGTGTGTCTGTAAGTTATGTCTGTTTGCACTGTATGTGTTTTCATTATTACCTTGTTGACCACTAATAGTTTGGGGATAGTTTCTCCATTGCTGCACGAGAAATCGCCCCCCTCCTTCACTGCTTCAGGCAGAATCTGCTGAACCTCTTGAGCGATCACTCCTGCAGGAGGATATAACAGGTGGTCAAGTGAAAAAGAGCATGCGAAAGCATGACGGCATGCACAGATACAGGACATGCTTGCATAACAATGCACATGGAGAAAAAGATACATCAAATATTAAGTATTAAGGGAACTTTCACAAGCCAACATTAAGTCCATTTTAATCTAACTCTGGTGCGGTTCGTTTGGGCAGTTGTGAACGCAGTAATCGCACTCTGGCTGCCTGTGTGGGCATTTGCTGAGATGGACACAGGTAAACGACGGTTAACATGAGTGGGAGAGGACTGACCTGGACCTCTGCAGAAGTCCGATGTTTACTTAACATCTGGGCTGGAGACAACATACAGAATATGCGAAATAAAGTCCACAAAAATAGTGACGTTTATAAAGTCATTCAAGATAAACTGAAAGAAGGGGGATTTGTGCGCACAGTAGATCAGTGCCGAGTCAAAGTGAAAAAACCTTGAGAGCAATATTTCAAAGTCCACGATTCCCTGCATAGAAGTGGCAGCTCTCGAGACGAAAAATATATATTTGCTCCTTTGTACACGCCCCTCAGCAAATAATTTTTTTTATTTGGTCCGCTTTAATTTGTGCACTGTGAAACCAAACTAAAACAGAAAACAAACCAAAAGTATCGATTTCACTTTGAGTCGGACTAGCCAAACGGAACTACGGCTTGTGAAAGCGCCCGACGAGGATGACATGATGTACAGTGTACAAAGAAATGGAGATGATGGCGGCAAACATTTAAATGTGTTATTTATGAAGTTGTTACCAGTCTCTGAAGTGGTCTCTATGCCCACGGTGGCAGCAAACTCAGGCTTGTATTGATAATGGACCAGCCTCATCTGAGAAATCCGTTTCAAATTGTCTGTGGTGTTGACCTACACACAGACAGAATGACAGTGACGTCCATGCAGATGGTGTGAAAACACAATGTTCATGTTGCAGATGACAAATGCTCGGATCAAGTTCAATGAAAAGACAAAACTCAGAGTTAAACTGCACAGTCAGCTGTGCTGAGCATAGGCGCTTGGATGACATGATTCATGATGACAAGCACACGAGGCGCACAATGACACACTGACAGTTTGGAAACACACACACACACACACACACACACACACACACACACTCACTACATGCACAAACACACACCCATATACATACACACACACACACACACACACACACACACACACACACACACACACACACACACACACACACACTCACTACATGCACAAACACACACCCATATACATACACACTGAGTGTCATGCTGACCTCCTGGACATTTTCTTTGGTCCTGATGTCAGACGGGTGCACCAGGGAGCCCATGACCTTCAGGTTGCCATGGATAACCATGGCCTCGTCCGGCCGGTCGGTGTTGACACCGACTCTCCCGTGGTGGTAGACTGAGTCTGGCAGTTGGCCGCGCTGCCACAGCACCTCGTTGTCACTTTCAAACTGGCCTGGGTTGGATGCCTGTAGCAGAGAGACAAAGAAGAAGGAGGACAGATAAACAGTAGTTCAGATGTTTCTAAAAGATATGCCAAAAAAAGATCCAAATAATTACAATATATTTAAAGGAATAGGTCAACATATTGGAAAGTATGAGTTAGAGAGTTAAATGAGAAGAAAGATAAAACTCTTCCAGACAACCCATGGAGACTTCAGGAGGTGACCGTCACTGCTCCCAGTTAAAGGACCGGTCTGTAACAATTAGGGGAATCTATTAACAGAAACTAAATATAATATTCATAACTATGTTTTCTTTAGTGTTTAATCACCTGAAACTAAGAATCGTTGTGTTTTTGTTAGCTTCGAATGAGCCCTTCATATCTACATAGGGAGCGGGTCCTCTTCACGGAGTCCGCCATGTTGCACCGCCATTTTTCTACAGTAGCCCAGAACGGATTGGGCCAGAGTCAACAACGTTACTCGCTCCCGTCGCCGCTCTCTCTCTTGCTTCACCACTCATACAGACACTCTATGCGCTGGCTCTGCTCCAAATGACCCACACTACTTTTACAACAACTGGCCCTAGATAGGTCCTTTCGCGTTTTCGTGTCGGCCGACGTAGTTCTTCTACATGCTTGGGAGAGGCTTCAGTTAGTTGCAATCTCAACCTCACCTCTAGGTACCGCCAGATCCTACACACTGCACCTTTAAGACATAGTCTAACACGTAGCCCCCCATAAAACAACCACAATTTGGTACCCTTTTTTGTTGTGAACTTTAGGGGTGCTGTTAAGCAGATTTTGTGGTTTTGTTTTGTTGGACGACAGGCTAGCTGCCCCCCCGTGTTTCCAGTCTTCATGCTAAGCTAAGCTAACCAGCTGCTGGTTCCAGCCACATATTTACCGTACAGATATGAGGCAAGGAAGCAAATTAACGACATAACTACGTCAACGAGCCCTTGAACAACACTTCAATGGCTACTCGCCGACAATGTAGCTGGCTATGATGGCTGTTTTGTTGCTTTTTTCGCTCGTAGTGTGAATGTAGCATTAGATGTAAAGGCTTGAGTTGACATTAGACCTTATAGCTTAGTCAGTGTTTACTGAATAAACAAAATTATTCACTAAATTGTGGTCTCATGTAAGCTCATTAACCAAAAGTAAAAATTTTTTTTTATATCTTTCAAATAGCTCTAATACTTCTTAAGTTCATGCAGTTAACTATACACTGTAATTCCATGTTTTACACATCTGGAGTAAGTACAATGCCATCGCTGTTCAGTGAAAAACATTTATCTCTGTATTTCTTTTTTTTTTATCAACTGTACGGTCAAATGTTCCTTTATGGGTTAAGAAAATGATCTTAATAAAACAAGGTTGTTTATCTTAGCTCACGAAAGGTTGACGTTTTGAGGATACATGGTTATCACAGCACAGCTTACTGTGTATATCGGAGCGTACAGTAAGAGTGCTTGGGATCACAGCCACGCAGATAAAAGGAATGGAAAGACAGACGATGGAGAGGATGTTGAGATCAACACAGTGATTCTGAAGTGCAGAAAGGTGTGTAAAGTAGACCAAAGGGGTCACATTCACAAGGGATATGATTGTTGTAGGAGGTAGACAGACATGGCCAGACGTTACCCTGACGATGATCCTCTCAGATGCTTGGGCAGCCACAGTGTAGCTCTGACTGTGGGACTGAGCATGCAGCGCCACCACCAGCATGAAATACCTGCCAGGACAAAAAAAACGTGATGTGACTACTGGAGCTTCGACGGGATCACAGGGACTCATATGTTTACATGTGATGGCACTTCTTTCACCTTTGGTCAGGGTTTGGTTTGCCCTTCTTCCTCATGTTATTTGCCGTGGTCTCGCTGAAGTGGAGCCGCCCCACTGTGACCTTGGTGACCTGCTCTGAGGGCAGGGTGACCCTGGGAGAAACAAAATCACTAACTCATTATGCAAAATCCTTCTACAGCTGTTCTACAGCTGTTTTGTGAATGTATCTTTTAAAGTGGTGTTCAGACTCACATCACTGGCTTAAATGGTCTCTTGCTGCGGTCAGACTGTGACTGCTCCACACTGATAGACTGATTCACGGCCTCCACCTGCCAATAAACAGAGAAATAAAATAAGAAACTAAACACTGTAGAGCTAATTATCTGTAAAGCTGATGTCATATTCACTATTTTGCCTCCGCGCACCTTTACTCCGTTGAGTTTGAGATAGAAGCAGTCGATGGGCTGCAGGCCATCACTCGTCTTGATGTACTTGGGATCTCCCAGCATGCCTACGTAGACTGTGACCTGGAAATGATTCTTCTTCTGGCAAACAAAAGCGTCATCAGCCAAGGAGAAGTTGAAGCCCTTGTCAGCATCGACACGGTAGGTTGGCATTGGACTAAAGACAGGGAGAGAGATTGAATAATGTGAATAAGAAGATTGCATTTGTTGTAAGAAAAGTGGAAAAACTGCTGCATAATGCAGCGTTATCACCAGGGGGAGACTCTTGACTTTATTACAGGAGGCTTCCATATGTTTTTAGGTCCAAACCCTCAGAGAAATACACATACGGACGGAGCACTTGTAATGCATGTAATCTGGTAGAAAGAAGAAATGGACAATATTTTATAATCTATTGGTGCCCTCAAATGGGGTCGTGTTTACCGTGTTCACGAGAAGAGCCCATATGAACGCCCCCCTCTTGTGGTATTCATGACTCTTGTGGTATTCATGACCTCATAAGTGGAAAGTTTCTGAAGGCTTCAGAGTTCACGACTTGTGACGTGTTTGTTTACGTTGTCAGACATGACGGAAGGCCGTGGAAGTTAATTTTTCAGTGCATAATAAGTTAATATATTGTAATTTTAGTCGTATATTGTTTTTCTTTGTAATTTTATAATAGCTATGAGGAAAATGTTGATATTCCCAACAACCTCATCTTTTTCCTCTGTCATTATGCTTTTGCATTTACTGCATTAGCAGCACAATTGTTAGCCTCTGTGACTTCTAGACGCCGCCAGTAACGTCAATATTGCCGTTGCTTAGCAGCGGTTTGCTCACGCACTTGAACGTCAAGCATATTGTGTACACGACTTCCCGTGTTGTAAACACAAGCTCACGAGTTTCATTTGAAGGCACCATATGTGGGGAGCTAATATGGAGAGATCCCTATTATTTTATTGTGAAGACATTTTTATGTGAATAAACTGTGACTGTCAAAGTTAACGCGATAATAATGCGTTCACGTTCATTTGTTTTAACGCCAATAATTTCTTCAATGTATTAATGCAACTTGCGATTTTTAATTAACCTCTTAGAAATTCGTCGGCCTTTCGGAGGTTGTAGCACGCTCAGTTTTAACGCTAGAGTGAGATACATATGATGGCATCACTTAAACTATAAAACCTAACAAATCCATTGGTACCAACCACATCACACTAGCTTGGAAATAAATAATGCTCCAAACTTGCACTTAATTTAAGCGAGGAAAAACTGGCATGGCCATTTCCAAAGAGGTCCCTTGACCTCTGACCTCAAGATATGTGAATGAAAATGGGTTCTATGGGTACCCACAAGTCTCCCCTTTACAGACATGCCCACTTTATGATAATCACATGCAGTTTGGGGCAAGTCATAGTCAAGTCAGCACACTGACACACTGACAGCTGTTGTTGCCTGTTGGGCTGCAGTTTGCCATGTTATGATTGGAGCATATTTTTATGCTAAATGCAGTACCTGTGAGGGTTTATGGACAATATTTGTCATTGTTTTGTGTTGGTAATTGATTTCCAATAATAAATATATACATACATTTGCATAAAGCAAGCATATGTGCCCACTCTCATAGTATTAAATAGTTGAGCAATCTCCCTTTAATTTTGAACAGATAGAAAATGTGAGATTAATTTGTGATTAATCAGGATTAACTCTAGACAATCATGCGATTAATCACGATTAAATATTTTAATTGATTGACAGCCCTATAATAAACGTCTCCTCATAGGCCCCTGGGCCTCAGGCTTACCATTTGTTTTGCCATTACGTTACGACACTGAGGACTGAGATCTTCTGAAAGACTTAATAAATCTAATTTACTGTTAAACCAATGAAAACCCTCTGTGCCTTGACGTAAGTGTAGTGTGCTAAAAGTTGTGATGGGCAACCAGGTGGTTTTGATAACATATCTGAAAGGTCTTGTGTGTTCATTTTAACCTTCCTCCCTAGCTATACTTTTTTCTTTTTTGGCATTGCAAAAGCACAAGTAGGTGTACACTAATTTCTCCCTTTACCCCCTCCTCACGATGTCTTTCTAAGCCGAAACCCTGCGCTTGTTCACTCCCCCGCACAGCTCACCTCTGAGGAATTTGTAGACCTCTGCAACCCTGCTATTCCTTTGCCACTCCCGCTGTATACTTTGTTGAATTATTTATTTAACCAATTATAACCTCTTTCATTTTGGCTGTCCGCAGAGTACTTTCAGATCAAAATAAAGACCTCAAGACGTACAGATATGCCAAAATAAATTCCACCCACAGCTCTTTGCAGTTTGCGTCATACAGTGGTGTCCACTTGTTCTGCTGGTGCGGCTGCCACTTAATGCACTGATAGTTTGGGTCCATGTAGGAGTTGTCTGCATCCGACATTAAACCTGCGGGCAAACAGATCAGCAATTAAAGCAAGATAGAACAACGCTGAGGACGAGGAGAAAAATGCCTGCCTACCTGGTTCTTGTTTGATGATACCTGTGAGGATTTGGGAATTGATGGAGCTGTTGGGAGAGTCAGAGTGCTTCCTCTTCTTGGCTTGGTGAGCAGGTACGCCGCTGTGTGAGGAAATGGAAACAGTTAAAACGTTGCACACATTATTACTCTTTCCCATCGTTCCTTCTGCTCCATACAAACTGGACAGCACAACCCTCTCTCCCTCCTGTATACATCTTCATCATGACTCACTCTTGCCCCTGAGGATGCTGCAGCAGCTGATGGAGCATCTGAGTCTGCTGCATGTCTCCACTTCCGCTTGTGGCTGGACCAATGGGATACTGCGATATCATGGGCTCAGGCTTCAGGTACATGTCCCGATGCATGCTGGGATAGTGCCCGTGTGGTGGGAGGGGTGGCGTTGGAGTCATGTGACACATGTTCTCTGGTGTCATGGTCCTGATCATGTGAGGATCTAAAAGACACAACAGAGAAGGACATAATGTCTACGTGATTATACATACTGTTTTACATTTGATCACACACAGGATGCAGACTGATCCATCCGTTCTGCATTTCAGACTGCAGTTTATCCTACTTCCTTCTAAACTCTGCTAAAGGTATTTTCCATTGTTTCAAACTAGAGAACTGGAAGGATGCCCATCAGATTACACTCATCCACACCTTTTTAGTAATGGGCAAGACCAATACAGGTGTGTGAGCGGCAAGAAGTACGTAATGACTTTGAGTACTGCTGTTGTTCAACTTATGTTGTTAGTTGTTAGTTTCCAGACCAATTATGTAAACTATTGATTAAAGTGGCAGTAGGAAGAATATTTTTGGCATCATTGAGCAAAAATTCCACAATAACCTTTCAGCATATTGTAATTCAAGTGTTCTGAGAAATAAACTTCTGCACCTCGTCATGGCTCTGTTTTAAGGCTTTAAAAAATCTAGCTCGTGACGGGAGACTTTGGCCAATCACATGTAGTTTCAGAGAGAGAGCGTTCCTATTGGCTGTTCATTCAACGGAGGCAGCTGTCAATCAATTGTGAACTCCAATCAAACGGTCAAACTATTAATACGATTAAATATGAAATAATCTGTTACTGTAATGCCTATTTCTCATCTCATGTTTTCAGAACCAACTTTTTAAATCATATTTGCTCCATTTCTACCCACTGCAGCTTTAATTAATAATTATTATAATATTACTAACCGAGTTACTAAACTATATGTGTGTCCTTTTCACTGCTGCTTTAATAAATGACAGATACACAGTGCATTCAATATATTGATTGGTTTGCACATGAACTTCTTATTGTCTTTATGCTCTGTTCAAATAAAGTGATGAGTAATCGATATTGATTTGACCCACATACACCTTCATCTACTTCAGTGGCTTCCTCTGACTCTGTCTGAATGCAGTCTACAGATTAAAGCACCATTTCTGTTTGTTCTCTTTTGTGAGTGCCGTTTGTCTCATTCTTTCTACACATTGTTAGCAGGGAGAGGAAGAAGACGTGCTACTTACCATTCACCTGCTGAGGAGAGTACGGCTCTGAGCTGGAGTCTGGGGGGGACTCAGGTAGTGTCCTAAAAAAAAAAAACAGTAGGCAGTAGATGTTATATTCACAAAAACAGTAATATTCGACTTCCAAATCCTTAAAGAAATACCATGCTTGAAGTTAAGAAGTCCTCCTTTGTGTATTCTTCTTATTTTCTAACCTGCCATTATATTTAAGGGAGAAACTCTCCTTTGGGATCAGAGTGAGTGTAGACGTTCTTTACACAAGATTGTGTGCGTCAGGATGTAATTTGACTCTCTCTCTGTCTGTTATCAGTCTCCCTCCCCCTCTTGACCAGCTAGTGTTTTATTTGTACAAATAAAGCTTAATCAAGTACTGATTGCATAATGGGCCCGTAGTAGGGTGTGTGTATGGTTTCGTTGTACGCTTTTAAAAAAATAAACTCCGTCATCTGCTGGAACTTCTGCCTGATTTTAAAATGTGAGTTACGGCAGCATCTTGAACATTCCTAAGTATCAACTCATATACTTTCTCCTTGGTATTGTGCTCACCCTGGAGCGTAGTGGCCCCTGTGCTCACTGTGCTCAGGCTTGACGTGAGCCTGCTGTTGCTGCTGCTGGTGTTGGTGGTGCTGCTGCTGCTGCTGCTGCTGCTGCTGCTGCTGCTGCTGCTGCTGCTGCTGTCCCAGGCAGAGGTAGTTTTGTCGGAGGCCCAGGGACGGACCTGGGGGGTAGGCGTTCTGACAGTTAGGAGGCCCAGGCGGAGGGGCTCCTTGGCGCAGTGGAATAGGGGGGCTCACACCACACACCAACCCCCCAGAGGAGGACACTCCTGCCTGGGGAGATGAGTAATTTGGTCCTGGGGTGCTGTGGACCTCTGAGAAACAGCTGTGAAATAGAAGAAGAAGACGAAAAAAGGGATTAGCCTTATCAGAAAAAACAAATTCCTTTGTAACGACATGATCTGATTCGGTTGGTGCGTGTTGTTTTGACGTTGCCGGGTTGGTTTGGAGTCCCTACTGACATGTCAGTGCTATCGTCCTCCTTGCTGATGTACTCTTCCAGGATACTGGTGTCGATGTTGGCTGGCTCCAGAGAACTGATAATATCATGACCTGTGGTGAAGGGAGGGTCGGGAACACAGAGGGGAGATGGAGAGCATCTGGGAATTAGCAATGGGAGCAACTCCATACACAATAGCTCTAGTTCCAACATAAGCTTATGTTGAAACAATTCCCTATAAGACTATCTAATAACAGTTTGTTTATCATTTGTATCTCGTTCTGCATACTCCTGATTACATTGTATTTATATCAGAAACATGCACAATCTTTTGCTGAACACATAATCAAGATCATGTAAAGAAGAAGAGCTCTGATTTGCTTTCTTTTCTTTTTTTAAGAGTATATATATTTATTTCTGATTCGCTTTCTACGAATTTAAAGATTAAGGTTACAGGAGTGACCAACAGTCTAAATATGTGTTAGTAGTCAACATTACAGATCACATACTGATGATCCAGTGCCTCTAGTTGCTTACACACATCGACTGGAATCACTCCAGTTGACGGCTACTATTTTGCACCTCAGCTGCCTTTCCCCATTAAAAAAAGAATCACAGTTAACTAATAATAATTATAAAATTACTAACCGAGTTACTAAACTATATCTGCTGTCCCCCTTTTCTTTATTTACTACAATTGACATCTATCTATTCTTCTCATCATGTGTGGCGTGATTTAAAATAGGAAGATGCTATTAGCACCCAGGTGTCAGTAGCCAACAATACTATTTGGAGCTGATCCAGGCACACATTAGATAGTGTATGTGTATATGTACTGTAAGTATATTTTTTAGGGCTGTCAAAGTTAACGTTATAATAACGCGTTATCGCAAATATGTTTTAACGCCACTTATTTCTTTAACACATTAACGCAAGTTGTGATTTTTAGGTTGTAGCGGGCATCATATTGCATCACGTGAAATGTCAAGAAGGAGGTTAAATAACGCTCCGACATAGGCTGAATTTTGGCGAGGAAAAACTGTCATGGCTTTTTTTAAAGGGGTCCCTTGACCCCTGACCTCTAGATATGTGAATGAAAATGGGTTCTATGGGTACCCACGAGTCTCCCCTTTACAGACATGCAGTTTTGGGGCAAGTCATAGTCAAGTCAGCACACTGACACACTGACAGCTGTTGTTGCCTGTTGGGCTGCAGTTTGCCATGTTATGATTTGAGCATATTATTTTATGCTAAATGCAGTCCTGTGAGGGTTTCTGGACAATATGTGTCATTGTTTTGTGTTGTTAATTGATTTCCAATAATAAATATATACATACATTTGCATAAAGCAAGAATATTTTCCCACTCCCATGCTGATAAGAGTATTAAATACTTGACAAATCTCCCTTTAAGGTACATTTTGAACAGATTAAAAATGTGTAATAATTTGGGATTAATCGCAATTAACTATGGACCACCATACGATTTTTCCTAACCTAACCTCACCAAACTGTGACTGAAAACTGAAAATAATAATTTAAAAACAGAAAACAATAAGTGTAAAAGTAAGCCTCAAAGGGATCAAACCCCCAGTTGCATGGGTGAAAGTCCTGAGTTTGACCTATTTATCCACCACAACCTACACCTTGCATATTACTGGGTGTAAATAGCCGAATAGCTGCTGTGTGACTATTCTCACCCAGGTGCAAATAGACACTCTGTTTAAAATATTGTTATATAGTGATAAAGCATATATATTAGTAATTTCATAATTCCCTTATGCTCCCCTTACTTCACCCCCAGGGTCACTTTCACCCTTTGATAGCCAAAGCCTCACAAATCCCAAACACATGACCCCACTTAATCTGTAAAACACCAACATGCAGAACAAGCACTTGCTTATGCATATATTTAGAAAAGACTAAATCACTTTATATAAACCAGCCTTCCCTATTGCACTCAGAGCATTCGACTCAAACGTGACATGAGAGAAAGTGATGCATTTTCTCCAAAGCGGTCACAGACTGTGGATGCTGGAAACAGAGTGAGTGAGAGAGGAGAGGGGGAGCAGGACGGAGGGGGTGAAGAAGAGGGTAAGGACCTGGTATATAGTGGGTGGGCAGGCAACCGCAGTCGTTCTCCTTTTCTTTTTTCTCTTTCTCTCTCACACGCACACGCACACACACACACGCACGCGCGCGCGCACACACACACACACACACACACACACACACACACACACACACACACACACACACACTCACACTCACACTCACTCTGATAGATTAAGCAGCTACTCAGTTGGGAATGTAAGGAATTTTTGTGTTAGCATTGGAAAAAATTCTTCTTTTCCCTCTTTTTTTTGTCTTCCACTAATGCTTCACTCTTCATCAAAAAACGCAACTGAAATGTCACTTACTAGTATTATTGTCACAGTTGCTCTCCCAACGCTCTCCACACATTGCTACTGTTCACCATCAAATGATTTAATGGACCATATTATCTCAGGAATAATATGCGCTTTGTCCTATCCAAGCGCAGAGTTGACAGCATAAACAACCTTACAACCTTCAATCATTAAACCCACAAACCAAACCACTTGTCTCCAACCAATTCAATAAAAAAACATCCAAATTATATTTTCTAACATTATAAATCCGCACGTTACCATGTTTTTGGACAACTAAGCGTGTTTACACCGAGTCTGTCTTTCTTCACTGGATAGAAACAGATGGTTAATGTCTCTTAATACGTGCCAGTGCGAGGGGAGAAAACCAGGATGGTTCCCCCTAAATAAGATCCAGATGTGCACCCCACCCATATAGGCAGTAAATTTAAGCTGGCAGGCCTGATAACGAAAAATAGAGAGATGGAGGGAGAGGGGAGGGGAGATAGATTGAGGCTGAGGAGAGCGAGTAGGGGGTGGGGGGGGCAAGAAAGACAGAATACAAGTTTGATGTCCAAGGATGGAGTGATAGAGGGGAAAACCTACAAGAAAGACTGAGGAGAAGACATGAAACAGGTCTGTAATCAAGAGGTGTCCAAGAACGAGCGCAGTGAGTTCAAGTCAAGAGTGGCAGAAGTTCAAGACCTTGATCAAAAATCAAGTTCTCTCCCAAGACCTAGATGTGTATATCCAATATGTTTGATTTTTAATTAGCTGCTATATACCCTTTCACAAAAATTTGGTAAAGTAAGACATAGCTATACTTGGAAACAATTTCTGTTAAACAGCTCCGAATAGCGATGTACTATCAGGCTGAGCCCTTTAAGAAAAATTTGTGATTTTGGGCAATATACAGTACATACATTGACTTGACTTGAGTATCCTACTGGAAACAACAGACATTCAAAACAATAATTTAAATAACTTAAAATTGATTTTTTTTTGCCCACTTGGGGGCAGCAGAAACACGTTGTGAACACAACACTGACATATCATCACATTTTTGTGCTCCTCAATTACATTATAAATATATCATTGTCAATGTAGACACACTGAAGGCACGCTCAAAAGCAACAGTGACGCTGTCGTGGCCCGCAAGTGTTCCCAAACGCCTATTATCCAGGACGCGACGGCTGTGCTCCGAGATAAAAAAATAGATATCTTTTCTTTCTTCCATAATTATAAGTCTATGGTAAATATATGAAGGAAAAGTTAATTATTTTGGCGCAGGGCTACTCAGAGCTTTATCATCTGTCCCATGAACTATTTTACTTGCTTCACCATTTCTGTCACAACATCCGGTTGAAAGGTCAGTCAAACTGACACAGAGAAATCAAGTATTAAAGTTACTGTGAGGGATTGACAGTGCTGGAAATTAGTACTAAATAGTAAATAGTAAAAAAGTACTGATGAATGTAAGTCCAATGGATAACTCTCTTTTAGCTCTACTCTCTGCTGATGGAAATATCTTTCTCTTTAGCCGCTAAACATCAGACAGATAAACAATGAGCTGAAACTCTCTATAAAGCTCCAGAAAGCCGAGGGGAGCTGCAATTTCAAGTGATAATTTTCAACAATCACTACTATTACTACTATTGTTTTCACATTGTCATTTCATTGTTATAGCAAAAAATATTACTTATATTACGGATTACTTATCCGTTCAAAGATTGGGGCATGAGACAATAAATGTTTCAGATGTCCATGTTACACCTTTAAACATTTATCTAAATAAATTTTCAGTGGAATAACAGTAGCATTTACACTTAACAATTAACACTTTCTACTATCAGATAAGAATATATTGTAATCACACACTGAAGCATAAAAACAAAAGGTAATCGTATTTGTAGCCTGATTTATAGATCATGCTGCTGCTATATTAAGTTATATTACTGAAAACGACTGAACTGAAAAAAGCCCAGTTAGGTGAGCTGATCACTGTGTGGAGGCAAAGTTAACACTGAAAGTAGGTAACAGGAAGTTAACAGGTTAACAGTAGGTTTGGTGCCTCTTGAAAATACTTTCACCACCTTTTTAACAATCTACAAACAAAAGAGTTTTTGCCTTTACGGTGTGACATGTCATATTTGTAAAGGAAAGTTATGGGTAACATTGCCATTAAATGCTATTCTTGTGCAGGTAAAGAATAACAGAAACATCAATTAAGTAACTGTAACCTCTAAATCAGTGAATCAGTAAAGTTTAAATTGCCGTAAACTGGATGTGTAAATTCCCCCGCCCTCCATGTTTGTCTCTGTCCAGCTGTGTTCAACAAGGAACAGTGAAATGATTGTCAGTACAACTTCGATACAGACTGGTCTTTTGAGAGATTAGGGGCTGAGAGGGGAGTGTGTGTCTGTATGTGTGTGTGTGTATGCCTGTAATACGCGTGCATGTGTGTGTTTGTTTGTGTGTGTGTTTTATGCCACCATTTCAATGCCTGGGTTGTCAGCAGAGTAATCATCTAAAATGAACACAAACAGAGGACTAAGTGTGTGAGCGCCCATTAAACATGATTTCACTTAAATCAGTCAATCTAATGCATATATATATATATATATATATATATATATATATAATAAATGTCCTCTTTCTGTAGAGTTGTGCAAACTATTGTTAAGGCAACGGACAGGCAAGGAAACAAAATTAAAGGAACATAAAAGCTGAACAAAACTGATGTTACGCTGTTACATTTTGCGTCCAAATGAGATTTGTACGTGTGTGTTAATAATTAAACACTTTGAGAGGAGGAACAAAGTCCATCTGATTATCAAACAGTTGGACCAGAATGAACTTGGCTGCACACCCACAACACATACTGTGCAGACAGTGAATACACTTTCTAATTTAACATCAGATTACATACTGAACCAATAATAAAAAAAAGTTTTACCAAATGAAAATGGATGTTTGTAGAATCATTCGAGGTACTATATAAGAGGTAGATGTACAGTAAATTAACGGGTAACATTAGTCTATATCTCAATGCACTTTTGGTGATAATTTTCACAAAAATCTATTAAAAATAACCTGGCGGATCTTGGTAATGTCAATATAATCAATAAACACCAACAAGCAATCTCTCAGTTGTTCTACAAGATGCTGCACAGTCTAAGAATATATGGATTGTGCCTACAATGGACAATTTAACACACATACATACAGACACAAATATGAAAAGGACATGTGTCAAATCTACACTAGAAAGTGTTAGACAGCTCTGACTGAGAGTTACAGAACTTCTCTATTTGTTTACAAGACAGGGTAACTGGTAAAAGAGTGAAGAGCATCGCTATGACACAGATATTGATTAAGAAGTGAATACGAACAGAAAGCCCCTCATCAGGTAGGGACTGATAAATCACAGCTATAAAGAGAAGCAGAGCGGACAGAGCGGCAGAGTACCTGCGCGTAGCCAAAGCATGTTGATGTCCTTGAGATGAAAGCACCTGAAACAGAAGATGAGAAGAACAATTCCTCTCTAATTTTTCACATGTTTCCCTACTCGGGCTGAAAGAACTTTCTTCTGTAGACCAGAGTCGCAGATCAGGATCAAAAAATGTGTGTGTGTGTGCATACGTGCATGCCTATGTGCAAAAGCATATGTGTGCGAGTGTGTGTGAGAAAGGCTCGGAGAGTGTTATAATGAGGATTATTTCCCAAGTCATGAGAAAGGGCTGTACCAGGCTACCACACACAGCCCTTGTCGCACACAAGCACTGGTCGCACCGGCGGACCGGGCTCAAGAGATTACAGGAGTGACAAGGCTGGGACCGAGACACGGAGCGAGGCTGGACAAAACAAAAAAAAACGAAACGCTGCGAGTGTGAGGTTGAGTTTGTGGGTCAGCACTAGACAGAATTGCAGAGCATGGCAAGAGGGAGACGACGCAAGAAGATGAAGACGACATCGAAGAGGAAAAAGCAGAGGAGGGTATAAAGGAAAAAGAGGCATATTGAGGAATAGAAATAAGAAGATGTAGAGTAAGAAGAAGAAGAAGAAGAGGAGAAAGTGTGCTTGGGTTATAATATAAGATGACATTCAGGATGCAGACAAACATCCCCTTACATGTTTTTTCCCATAACAGCCTCTCTTTAAGTTATTACACACACACATATGAAGACAAAAAAGTGAATGAATCTCTTGAAGTCCAGTTCAACCACAAACAACATGCCCCGGCTGAGGATTACTCAGTTTGGCAGTCAGCACTGATGGGAGTGAGGCACAACAATGAAAAATAAAACCTACTCATAAGCACTGTAAGCCTGGCTGCTCAAAAACAATACATTCCTTTAACTGCAATTCACTGTTAAACCTGTAAATCACAGGAACCGTCCGCTCCGCTTCACACAGGTTTTCCAAGATGGAAAACGGCCTCCTCGTCCATGATTCACAACTACCGTGGGAGTACTAGCGGGACTTAATAGGAATTTTGATATAGTAACACGTGTGATGAGTTGTTCATCTTTTAAGGGCAATATAGGAGTAAGAGCGTGATTAGCTGACCTTCAGACTCAGATGGTTAGGAGGTGAATATGGTCTGTTTTTATTTCTGGCAGATACACTTAAATATAAAATAAAACAACTGAGGTAATAAATCAAGTTAGAAGTAGGGTCATTTTCTCATAGACTATACAATCAGACTTCTTTTTGAAACCAGAGGAGTCGCCCCCTGCTGGCTATTAAAAAAAATGCCATGTTAAAGCGTGATTTATGCTTGTCGCATCCGCGAGGGTCACAAGCATCCACACGGCGTAAGTGACGTCAAACCATCAGTCACGGGCCTTCGCGGGGGTTCCGTGTGGCAGGTTCTCGCCAGTCCGCGTACATCTAAATTTTTCTAACTACACGGATGGGCGGCAAAACTGGAGAACTTTGAGGAGCTTTGAGAATGTCTGTTTGCCGCGAGGAGAAACCCACACAAAGTATAAAAGATCCAAACGTTTGCTTGTAACGATTCCACGTCACCTCATGTCCTTGCGGCCGTCCTTGCAGAAAGCATAACCGAAGCTTTAGGCACTTCCGCATTGGCTTCACTTTTCAGGCCCGGAGGTTGCCCACTGGTTGAAACATTAGTCTGTTTGTACTATTAAAGGCTGCAAATCAATCAGTGTGCTCCGGCCCCCTTTATTCCCTTGAAATATCTTGACAACTATTGGATGAAATTTGGTACAAATATTTCTGATCCCCAGAGGATGAATCCTCCTGACTTTAGTGATTTCTTAATGTTTCCATCTAGAGGTCAAATGTCTTGCTACTGAATGGATTGCCATGAAATTTGGTACAGACATTCATGTCCACCCTCTGGATGAACTGTAACAGCCTTGGTGATCCTCTGACATCTAGCGCCACCATCGGGTCAATACTTTGTCCAATACTTCGGTTTATGACCAAATTGCGTTAATGAACATCAATGACATTCCCTCAGCCTCAGCTGTACTTTCTTTTGCACTAAATTAGCAAATGTTAATATGCTAACATACTGAAGATACTTAAGATGGTGAACATGGTGAACATTATAGCATTTTAAAATTGTCATTATGAGCATGTTAGTATTGTAGGTAGCCAAAATGTGTATTTAGCCTGTGTCGTTTATTATTATCATTTGTTTAGGCTGCACACATTCTTTTTGATTAGCATCACTTCCGGTAATTGGCACAAGGGTGTGGTTTCACTTGATTTTACCTGTTCACTTGGACCGCGAGATTTAGACAAAGAGGGTCAGTTAGGCTCCGACACTTTCTGTTGACCATCACCTACTTTAGTTATTCCACTTAAGTGCTTGTAATTCTCTTCATTTAATAAACAAATATGGACGTATGGATTTCTTTGAACGAGTCACAGTTAAGAGCCTACTTAGCCTCTTAGCGGCTTTTTGATTAATAGTCAATCGATTCGACTAACAGATTCATCTTCAGCTACTTCGACAATCATTAAAGTCATCTTTTTGTAGCAAAACAGACAAAATACATCGGTTCCAGCTTCTCAATTGTAAGGATGTGCTGGTATCTTTGTCTTTTGTGGTTGTAAACGGGATACCTTTGGATTGTTTATTAGACATTTGAAGGTCTCACTTAAGGAAACTGTGATAGGTACTTTATAGACCAAACCGATTAATCAAGAGAATGATTTTTTTTTTTCCCGTTAAAGGTTTTTTTTTGGGGTGGGGGGAGTTTTTCCTTATCCGATGAGAAGGTTGTATTGTAAAGGACAGAGGGTGTTGTATCCTGTACAGATTGTAAATTTGTGTTATTGGGCTGTATAAAGAAAATTGACTTGACTTGAGAATGATTAGTTATGTTAGTTGCAGCCCTATTTCTGATGTTAGCGTTTAACTCAAAGCTCAAAGCTCTTACAGAGACGCTACTGTGGCTATAGACGCTTATTCTAGTTCATATATTCAGTCATCTAATGTCTGCTTGATTTATTGCAGTGGCAACTATTTGTCTTCATACGTAATCTCCAAAACACGGTACCTGAATGTTTCGAGTCCAATGCGTTTTGTCCTCAGGACATCCTGAAAATGTAGCAGAGGCAGTGTGGGTCACCGTTTAATCAAGTGTTTGGTTGACTTAGGATGGGGCGTTACTTGGAGTAACACAACACAACAGCAATAAATGTCATAATCCTTTTATGTGCAAACATAAATGGCTCTGTGAGTGTGTGTGTGAGCGACTGTTTGTTGTCTAAGTGAGTCAGAGAGGAGAAGGTCAAGTTTTGGGGGGAGGTTGGTGGTTTAACTGGGTTTCTCTCAACAGGCCAGTCTCTCTCCACCCTGAGTCTGCACTATCTCACCTCCTCACCCCGTCTGCTCACTGTCACTCTAATGGAGTCAGAGAGAGCGAGCGCCTGGGGAGGGCCAAAGACTCGAGAAGAAACACCAGTCTCACCTCATTGTGTTTTAACAGCCACCAGGGCTATGCCAGGAATGTACACTGTGCATTAGTGTGAATGTATACATATTTCACTAATCCTATTAAAACACAGTTTACCAGTGCCGAAATCCATTATAGTCCTGTGTGTGTGCTCCTGTGTGTCTCTTTCAGATAAAGGGCAAGATGTGCACGGACACGGACTATCTAATTTATCAACTTGAAGGCTTATTGATGTTATGTTTTGTCACCAATTTAAATTCAAGGTTGACTACCAGAAAGCAAGATCTGAGAGAGATATAATTAGGAGTTCAATATCAAGAGAAATAACAAGTTAAATAGGAAAATAAGCATCTAAGGCGGCACCTACTGTATACTTCTCATGGACAAGTTGACATTTTAGTCCAAGCAAGAGTGGCTGAAATAAAGCCAACGTAAGAACATCTCTCTTCCTCCCAAAGCAAGAATGTAAACACACTAAATTCCTGTCCGAGTGGCAAAGGAACCTCCGACAGTCATGGATGTCTGTGTATATTTAAGTCAACACTGTGTGTATACTATAATCAAGTGTTAAGTCTCTCTACAGATAACTTATTATACATAAGCCGCAGTATGTGTTTTATGTGCACTTGACTTCTGGAACATTTGACATTACGTTTCTTTAGAAAAACAAAAAACTAATGAATTCTGTGGCAAGCTGTAAATCACACAGCGCAGTGAAAAACGTAGACACAGCAGAGCTTTGAGATAAACGCTAACATCGGAAATAGGGCTGCAACTAATATAACTAATCATTTTCTTGAAAATACCTATCCCAGTTTCCTTAAGTGAAACCTTCAAATGTCTTTGTTTTGTCTAACCAACAGTCCAAAACCCCAAAATATCCCTTTTACAACCACATAAGACAAAGAATACAGTCAATTGTATCACAATTGAGAAGCTGTAACTGATGTATTTTGGCAGTTTTGCTACAAAAAAATGACTCTAACGATCCAGTTGACTAATTGATTGATCAATTAATTGTTTTAGCTGTAGTCCGAATGCTTGTAGCGACTACTATCAATCAAAAACAAATGTAATGAGATGTAATTGTCTTGCCTGTGATATATGAAACTTACAGCCGGAACATGATGGACAGAAAAAGGGTTCACAAAGTTATGAATATTCTCAAATTGTGACAGATTAATTGAACATGATTCAGTCAAAATCTTCAAGTCTGTGAGTCAACACACACAACTGTGTTGTAATAAAAAAGGGTTGGTAAATTAGGGATGTAAAAGAGGAGAAACCAACAAATTAGTTTTGTATATGTTGAAAAAAGTTTGCCAACTAAAACCTCAATGATCTCAAGTAATAGTTTATAATATTGTATCTTTATCAAGCTGATTTTATGGGGATAAAAATAAATGTGTGCTTTTCTTGACTATTTCTGGTTGTTTACCTTATGATGAGCAACACTACATCACTGGTTGAAATCCCATTGCTCATGTCTGTCTCTAACACACACATTGTGCCACAGCACCCTTGCAAAACACCACATTTATCTTGACTTGAATTCCTCCACCCTTCCAACCCTCCACCCCACCCTCCTCCAGCTCTTTTTTTCCCTTAGGATTCCCAGTTTAACTTGATCTGTTACCCATCACCAGCACTTTTGCTCCCCACACCCGTTATACCTCCTGCCTGCTTGCATTTTTTAGTTGTTTTTTTTAAAGATGGACAGCCAAGAGGAAAAGTTTAAGGGAAAAACAGCACATTTTGTTTGGGAAACACCTAAAAGTCACAAATCCCATGAGATCACTTGCAAATATTATAGCTATTAGTATTGTGATGTTAACCACCTGCCATGTGTGGTGCATCAGAATAGTTTAAACCAGTGACCAAAAGCCAGTTTTTGACACTGAAGTTAAACTATAATACACCAGGTGGAAGAAGATTTGACACTTAAACACATTTTTTCCTTCACTAAAACAAATTCTTTAGAAATGAAAGTGTTTATAATAGTAACAAAAAAACACACCTTTTTCGTTTTACTATCAATTTTCTGACTAAATGAGTTTTATACATTGCTATATTAATAAATATATACAATAATCAGACATTCTTACCTTCAAAAAATCTCTGTAACGCTTCTGTTTCATCTACCACGTCCATCCTAGCGGGTCCCACATAAAAAATCCATCCATTAAAAAGTCTCCCCTTTTCCGAACGAAATCAATTCGGATCGGGGAAACTTTCACATCACGGAATCCAGATTATATTGTTAGAGACGACTTCTTGTTTTGGTTGACATAAATCCAACGCTTCATGCGGAGAACTTCTTTCTCCTGTTCAGCTACTTTGGCACTGGGTTGACTCTCTGAGCCAAACGCCTTCAATGACGCTACTAGTCCGGGCTACAACTTTACTACTAGAGTCTGAGGACTTTTTTAATTAAGGTGCCAAGAAAAATCCAAAAAAGTTGCCTTCAGGCGCACCTTCATCTCAGCTCCCACAGGCATCATAATAAACAACAAAATACCAGCAGTCTATATGGAAGAACTGACAGGAAAATACAAGTCTTTCCAATAAAAAATAAAAAAAAGTGTGCGTAAAAGTTGTCTAAAGTTGAGTCAGGAGTCGCTTGTGTTGCTTCTCTTCCTCCTTCGCCTCTCGCTGTCAGACAGGATGTGAGTCGGAGGAGAGGAGCTGAGGCAGGTGAGGGATGTGCGCCATGCAGGCTGCTGCTGCTGCTGCTGCTGCTGAGGACAAAAACCACTCAGTGTGTCTGTAGGAGCTACTCCACAGCTGGTTTAAAGTTACATCTTTTTAACAAAGGGCTGAAAGACCTCTATAAAGAGCAGCAACGATTAGTCGATTGATTGCTCATCGAAAGAAAATTAATAGGCAACTATTTTGACAATCAAACGACCACGAATGCCGGAAATTGGCTGGTTCCAGTTTCCCAAAGTATGATAATTTGCTACTTTCCTTTTTCATATATGCCTATATGTTATTAAATAAGAACCAGGCCCGTCCACACCTGGTTCTTGGCTTCATTATTTTTTTAATTGCTGTATATTATATAGTAATTGAAATTTGAAAACATCACTTTGGGCAGGGCTGGCTCTAGCCCTTTTGGTGCCCTAGGTGAAATTCAGATTTGGAGCCCCCCCACAGAACCGTAGCCCCGTAAACCGCACCACACATTAGACATCACAATGGTTTTAAGACAAAAATTTAGATTTTTATTTCCAAAGATAACTGTATTTATTATAATATAAATAAACAATTGGTCCCTGATATTGTTGGCTTAAAAGTGTTTAGTCAGTTTCACTACAATTTACACTTTTATTAACAAATAAGTGCAGCCCTGCAGATGAAACCGTGTGAGAAAGAGAGTTACGGGAGTGAAAAGTGTATTTCTCTCTTTATTTATTTATTTGTTACCTCAATGCAGAAAAATGAATAAGGGTGCCCACCGGCATTTTATAATTATTAGAATTATTTTTTTTAGAGGGCAACCAGCGATGTGTATATTACTGAAGTCATCATTTGAAAAATATGTAACTTAAGTGACATGACAAATTGTGTCCTGATATATCAAAACTTATGAACTTTGTGAACTTTTTGTATTTGCGTCCGCCTTATTATTTTCCTGTACAGTGTATCGTGGGCAGTGGTGGAGGAAGTACTCAGAAGGTGGTGCCCTAGGTGACCGCCTATATGGCCTATGCCTTAAACCAACCTTGACTTTGGGCTCTGTGATAGGCGTTTTTAATAATCAGCCATCCATAATATAATCCATAATTAAAATAATTAGTAGCAGCCCTACTCCTATATTGCATTACACATATGGCTTGATATTTGAAATAAACATATTTTTCCTAAAAACAGGGAAATGCTCTAAATGCTTTTTTTTGGCACAAAGTCCCTTTGTAATAGATTCATTGCCTATTGTAATTATACTACTTCAGTCTATTCTGTATATGACACCCACTGCATGTCTTTCCGCCCTGGAAGAGGGATCCCTCCTCTGTTGCTCCTCCTGAGGTTTCTCCCTAATTTTCTCTCAGGTTTTGTATATTCAGTTTTTTCTTATATTCTAATAGAGGCTCTAGATAGTAGGGATGCACCGATACCGATACCGGATCAGATTTTTGGGCCGATACTCACTCATATAGCTGGACCGGGGAATCAGTGACAATGGGGCCAATCTATTAAATTCTTGTTCATTCAATTCTATGGTCATATACAATATTAAATATATACTGGAAATTGAATTCCTGTTTAAGTTTTGACCAATTTGTTGCTGCATTAAAAAGGTTTACAACTGAATTGTAATTCCTATTAATTTCAAAGATTTTTTATGTTTTTTTAAGTTGTTGGTGTATGATTTATTATTTTAATAATAAATAATAATTCAGTTAATTTATATCTATGTATTTATTTGTCACACTTTGATTGACAAAGTTAGGAAAGCAATGTTTAAGTCAAGTCTGATGTTGTCTTACATATAAAAGATTGATTCCAGTCATACAGCTTATTAATTAAACACTGGTATCGGATCGGCACTCTGTATCAGCCGATACCCAAAGCCCAGGTATTGCTATCGGGACTGAAAAAGTTGGATCGGTGCATCTCTAATAATTGTCAGTTGTCAGACACATGGCTTGCCATTTGAACATATTGTTTTCAAAAAAAACAGGGAAAATGCTCTAAATGCTTTTCTGACAATTTGAAATTCATACTCATTGACTATCGTAGTTTTACTACTTCAGTCTATTCTGCGTATGACACCTACTGCATGTCTTTCTGACCTGGAAGAGGGATCCCTCCTCTGTTGCTCCTCCTGAGGTTTCTCCCTAATTTTCTCTTAAGGTTTTTGTATAATGAGTTTTTTCTTATATTCTAATAGAGGCTCTAGATAGAGGGTGTTTCCACGGATTTTAAAGCATTCTGATGCAAACCTAAAATTGATGTGACTTTGCTTTAACTTTATGAAAACACTTTAACTTAATAAAAAAAAAGCATGCAGTTAGGTCAAGCCTGAGGATGCTTTGGAAAAAAAGCTTTCCAACACACTTGATCTAATGTGCTATCAAGTTCAGTTATAACAATACCTGATTCATGGTCCTAAAAATAAATATTTTCTCTCTCCCTGCGTAAAAACATTTGATCTACAGTATGTTTAAAAAAAAAAAATCTGTGCAGCCTTTTAAAATTCCATCTTAAACCACCATACAGCAACAGGAGTGTTTTGTGTCAAGGCTTCCCAAGGGGAGGATTTAAGGGAACGATCCATTTCTCTCAACCTTATCAGCTGCACCCCCACCCACCCACCATCCCTTATAACAATGCCACTGTGTGCAGCCCCCGCAGCCTTGACGCCCACCCCCCCTTCACCCACATGTGAGATGCTGTTGTGTTGTCTTGTTCCCCCACAGCTGGAGCATCTCCCTCTCCACCCCCTCCACCCCTCTGCTTTTCCTCCATTCAACCCGGACAACGCCTCCGTTCTTTCCGCCACACTATGCAGATTGTTTCAGAGGACAAGCAAGAAAGAGAAACAGATAGAGGCTGCGGGGGACAATGAAACAGCTGGCTATGCTAAAGCAGTTCATTTTGGTATTCTATATTTCTTATCTCATATAGTTCTCTAACTGTATGTGTGTGGATGTGTGTGTGTGTGTGTGTGTAGTCCACTTGTATTGATCTTGCACGTTGTGTGGATATAAACACTGTTAACAAAGTCACATTAAGGGGACTCACCTCCTATTTGGGACAAAAAGAAGGTCCCCACAAGGTTAAATATAATGACAAATGACAAATTGTGTCCTGATATATCAAAACTTGTGAACTTTGTGAACTTTTTGTATTAGCCTCCACCGTATTATTTTCCTGTACAGTGTATCGTGGGCAGTGGTGGAAGAAGTACTCAAGTACTTAAGTAAAAGTAGCAATACCACAGTGTAGAAATACTCTGTTACAAGTGAAAGTCCTGCATTAAAATGTTGACTTATGTAAATGTATAAAAGTATTAGCATCGAAATATACTTAAAGTACCAAAAGTGAAAGTATTCATTATGCAGAATGGCCCATTTCAGAATAATATACAGTATATTATATTACTGGATTATAAATAGTGATGCATTAATGTGTTCATCACTTTAATGTTGCAGCTAGGGGTACACTATTCCGACTTTCTCAGTCCCAATAGCGTTATCGATACCAAGTACCGATCCGATACCAGTGTTTAATTAATAAGCTGTGTGCCTCACTGTGTGGACGTGACTGGGATCATTCTTTTATCTGTAAGGCCACATCAGGCTTGACTTAAACATTGCTTTCCTAATTTTGTAAAACAAAATATAACACATAAATACATAGATATAAATTTAGTGAATTTTATTAAAAATAATAAATTGTACACCAGCAACTTGGTAAAAAATCTTTAAAATTATCAGGAATTACAATTCAGGTGTAAAGGTTTTTAATGCAGCGACGAAACTGGTCAAAACTTAAACATGAATTAAAATTCCAGTATATAATGTATATAGTATATAAACATAGATTTGAATTGAACAGATCGGCACAATTGTCACCGATACCCGATCCAGCTATTTGAGTCAGTATCGGCTTGATATCCCATCCTGTATTGGTGCATCCCTAGTTGAAGCTGGTAAAGGCAGAGCTAATTTGAATTACTTTATATATATTGCTGGGATGCTTAACCTATAATTAAAATTTGTATTAATAATCTCTAAATCTGTTGTACAAGTACAGTACTTGAGTAAATGTACATTCAAGCATTATTACGAAAACTTGATGTCGTGACCACTTACCTCGCGATCTGTCTTCCAATCGTCATCCATTAAAGCTGCTGCATATATAATGATTTCTTCTGGCCACATGGAGGCAGCTGAACTGAAAAGAAAAACGTCAACGTATTATCACCTTATAAAGTTATTATTATAAACATGTTAGTAAATGTGTTTACAAATCCAGCAGATGTGGCACAACATTAACATTCATTTTCATTCGCCTGTCAGAAATATCATCCCTTAAGCGAATGTTGTGGGCATGTGCCAGCATCACTGACATACATGTTCTGGAGCTGTCCTAGTTTTTTTTAACTATTGGAGAAGTATTTTTCAAACTTTGTCTAAGGTATTGAATAGAAATGTTGATTTACTGTAGACCCTCTAACGGCTGTTTTTGGTGTTATAGATCCTAAGGTGGGGAAAACTAGTCCAGAGTGCAATATGATGACATTTGTTAGTCTGCTGGCACGCAGATTAATACTACTTAACTGGAAGCAAGCAGCAGCCCCTACTCATGCAAACTGGATAAGAGAAGTGCTGACGCATTTAGATTTAGAGAATATAAAGTTCTCATTAACAAGACCGGAGGGTAAGTTCTACAAAATATGGTCACCTTTTATAAATTACTTTAACCAGATTAGAAACTGAAACATTGACAAATACACCCGCCTTTATTTAAAGGGACTGTATGTAACTTTTAACACATATTAATCATTTTTTTATTGCCAATGTGTGAACAGGTTGTAACCAAGCATGTGAAAAATTTTGTGATATTGTGGTTTTAGCTGCTAATATGCCTAATGTTAATCAACATGATACCTGTCAATCACGTTCAGTTTTGTGTGTGTCGGAAGTGCGAGCGCAAGCAACAGGACGCTGATTGTCGTTGATTTAACGGCCATAGGTGTCACTGTTAACAAGCAATTTCTGATTCTTACAGAGTCCCTTTAATTAATATGTTTTTCTTTTTTTCTGTTGGTAAGGGAATACTACGAAGGAGTATTAGGGCCACATTGAGAAAAAAAAGATTTCGTGAATAAAGTCATAACTTTACGAGAAAAAAAAGTCGTAATATTACGAGAATAAAGTCGTAATTTGACGAGAAAAAAAAGTTGTAATATTACGAGAATAAAGTCGTAATTTTACGAGAAAAGGTCATAATATTACGAGTATAAAGTTGTAATTTTACGAGAAAACAATTCGTAATATAAAGAGAATAAAGTCATACGTTTTACGTGTTATTTTAGAGGGGAAATAGAGCAGCATGCACCTGTGTGAAAATGAGGAATTGGAGCATCTTGTGAAGTTATATTTAGAAATAGGTTTCACAAATAAGGAAATACTTAATCTTTTGGTACGTCAGCACCACATTATCATCAGTATCAGGACCTTGAAAAGATTGTGCAAGAAACTGCATTTATTCCAAAGAAATAAACCAAGACAAACAGCTGCTACCCGTCCAGAAGCAAGCTCAGGCTGCTATGTCCTCCTGCCCGTTTTGTTGGTTGCTGGTAATATGTTTTCCTAATATTGCGACTTTTTTTCTCCTAAATTTATGACTTTATCCTTGTAATATTAAGACTTTTTTTCTCGTGAAATTACGACTTTATTCTCGTAATATTACAACTTTTTTTCTTGTAAAATTAAGACTTTATTCTCGTATTACGACTTTTTTTCTCGTAAAATTACAACTTTATTCTCGTAATATTACAACTTTTTTTCTCCAAAATTTATGACTTTATTCTCATAATATTACAACTTTTTCCTCGTAAAGTTACGACTTTATTCTCGTAATATTATGACTTTATTCCCAAAATCTCATTTTTCTTCCTCAATGTGGCCCTAACACTGTCGTAGAATACACTCTTCTGTGACCTGTTAATTTGTATTATATGACACATTTTTTATTACAAATGCATAATTATAATTCCTTTCATATATAGAGTTGTGTTTTGCAAGTTTCAATTGTTAAAAGCACAATAAAGAAGTGTTCTGGTCTCCTGAGAGAACTCTCTGCCTCTTTAGCTGCTAGCTGCTAGCTAATGCTTCACTATGGTAACCAGCTAAACTAGCCTAGCTGCTAACTCTGTCTGCCAGTTGGTGGTGAGCTTGTAGCATATAGTGGATTTATTAAAGCTTTTTTAGCTGAAAACAGCTGCCTGCTGCTGCTGGAGGAGGTGGATTAGAGTGGAGATTTAACAGTGAAATGTAACTAAGGTTGTGTAAATCATAGTTACCTGATGTTTTAAACACCTCAGTGATTAAACAGTTATAACAACCGGATTCAAACAGACGCCTGTCAGCCAATCAGAGAACAGACAACCAACGATAACGGTAGTGATGTGTTGGTCGAGAACGAGCCGGTTCAAAGAGCCGGCTCTTTTAAGTGAACGATAATAGCCATCTCCGTCCGAGGGACGTTTTTTTTGTTTTTTTCTTTAATTAATTCAAGGCAGAATATTAGGACGATCTTCTCAGCGCCACGGGCACTCAATCCAATTCAATTCAAATGGCTTTATTGGCATGACGTAACACTGTACATATTGCCAAAGAATATTCAAATTATGAAAATTTCCGTGCACTGACTGTGACTGAATGTTGTGTTAATGACATCCGTGCGACCAATCAGGTGATTAAAGACAAGGATCATACCGTCAAGCAGGGAGGGGCGGGGGTGCGGACGGTCAACAGGTACAGAGCAGGAGGGAGAGGAGGAGAGAAAGAGAAAGAGAGGATTCAAGATTCAAGATTCAAGATGTTTATTGTCACGCCGGTTGTACAGGTACAAACGTGTGAAATACTTTTTGCAGGGAAGCTCCATTAAAATAATAAATTATATTACATTTACATTTCATTTATATTTACATTACAATTATAAAAGGAAATACTTGGTGCGCGAATAGCAGACAAGATGAGTGACAGTCGGAAACGAAGCAGCATGTCAAATTATGGTATTATTGGAAATTATAAGGTTTAGTATAATTAAATTTAATTATTTAAATGATATATGTGCACACATACTAATCATAGGTCAAAACATTTAAAGCTAAATTTGGCTGAACTATAAAAGGCAGAAGTGGTAAAACTAAGAGCCGTTTGGGAGCCGAAAGAGCCGGCTCTTCTTGGTGAGCTGAGCCAAATGATCTGGCTCACTAAAAAGAACCTGAATTCCCATCACTAGTTAACGGCCAACGTACAAAGAGTCGCGTTACCTGCTGATAGATTACTGTACACACTTCTTTACACACTATCTTAACCATACACCTCTCCCATTATCTGACTGTGCTGCTGTAGTTCATCCTCCAGCCAGTAGGTAGAGACGTGTCATCTCTTTGGTAGGAAAACATCCATGAACTGAACAAGCTGAGGAAGACAATCAAAATGGCGCTGCTCGGACCAGGTAGGAGGACGCGTTGCTATGGTTGCTATGTGGTTGCTATGGACGCATTTAATCTAACTAGCTAACAAAGTCATTCATATTATTACAGCTACTTTAAAGAAACGTGTCAATACTTTGGTTCACTGTGAAGAAAACGTTTGTTAAATGCTCCTGCTGTCTGGGAAGAGGTAGCGTAGCAGGATGCTGAGCAGCTTCTTCCCAGACACACACACTCACATCCAACCCCCAGACATCAACACAGCAGCTAGTCACCTGTCAGAGACAACTTGTGGAACAGTGATGCAAAACAGCACTTTACTATGGACATTAATGCACTTTTCTCTGCTGCTAAACACGACTGCAAATTGAGTGTATGACTGCAAATTGTATGAAATTGTGTCTGAAGCGTTTACTTTTCTTTTAAGATAAAATAAGATAAGATAAGATGAACCTTTATTAATCCAGAGGGAAATCCAGGTGTCAAAGCAGCAACATCAGCAAAACAGAGTGAAACACAGGAGAGGTAAAGGTATACACAAAATATAAAAGCAATAAATAGAGATATAAAAGATACAGAGTGAATGGGTGAACATAGTGTCTACAGCCAGTCTATAAATACATGTAGTATGTACAATAAATAAATGTAGTATGTACATATGTGCAGTCTATAAAGTGGTGTATAGGATGGATAGTGTAAAGAGTCCTAGACGGTTGCAGATGTTTAAAGATCTTAAAGTCCTCATAGTTCTCATATCACATTGTTATTTTTAGGCATGTTAATTTTAATACTTATTTATTCTATTATTTTTAATGCACTGACAGGAGCTGGGAGAAACAATATTTCGTTTCCTTCTGTTGTATGCAAATACTCAGTGTAATGACAATAAAGTGAATCTTGAATCTTGAATCTGTCTGTCTCTCTCTCTCTCTCTCTAGGAAGACAAGCCAGTGTAGTATCCTTTACATGTCATTCAGCTGAGTAACGCCATAATGTCTAAACCAGACTCCTCTCTGTCACTGGACTGCCTGAGGATGAACGATAACACCTTAACTCTACACCCAGCTGTCATCCGTTACTCTCCAGCTACTGCTGAAACTGACAGCAGTCTACTTTGTCTTCTATTTCCTGTTCACTCTGGGCTTGATCATCAGAAAGAGTGAGTGCTGATGAGCATGTTACACAGTCCCAGGTTGTTGTTGAAGTGTTTTGATGTACCTGTAGAGAACAGTCAGACTGTGTGTGTTTCTGTCAGGCTTGGTGCTGTCTTATCCTGCTGATGCTCTGATCTGTGATGTCAGTCTGCTCTTCCTCCTGGCTGCTCTGCAGTTCCTCCATCTATTCTGTGGTGAGAGAACATGCTGCCACTTTAGCATTGAGCCATACTTGTTTCTGCATACAACATACAACGATAATGCAATCAAGTGTACATGAATTCATGTAAGTAAGTAAGTAAGTAAGTAAAGCTTTATTTATATAGCATCTTTTAAAACACACCGTGACAAAGTGCTTCACACACAAATGAAACATCAAACAATGATGAAAACAAGAAAAATTACAATATGAAACACAGAAACAATGAGTAACAGATCAAACAAAGACAAACAAACACACATGTGGATGAGGCCTATAGAAAGGCTTGCCTATAGAGATGGGATTTTAGAAGCCGCTTAAAACAGTCCAGAGATTCAGCAGCTCTAATAGGTTGGAGGAGTTGATTTCAGAGAGTTGGGGCTAAGACAGAAAAGGCCCTATCACCTTTTGTTTTGCAGTTTGAGTGGGGGATGGATAAAAGGCCAGGATTAGAGGATCAAAGTGTTCGACAGGTCGAATATGGAACTAAGAGATCAGAAATGTAACTGGGGGCGAGGTCATGCAGTGCCTTAAATGTAATTAGCAAGATCTTAAAGTTGATTCTGAATTTTACAGGGAGCCAATGGAGGGATGCCAGAACAGGGTTGATGTGAGACCGACGGCTAGTTCTGGTTAATAACCTGGCCGCTGATGTACACTATATTGCACTATCATACATCATTGCTTACCATCCATTTCCCAAAGCATATCATAGTTTTTTAGGTTGATGACCGCTGCATTTTTTATTTTTACCTTAGGCAGACAATATTTACATAATTTCAATACATACACCAAAAATTTAAGCTGTAAAGTCTCAAATAAATACACAAGAAACATGATGTAAATACACCGACATTTTCTATCTTTCCATGGTTAAAAATGTAAACATTTACAAACAACAAATAAAAAAAGAAATAATACTTAGAGACAGGAAGAAGAAAAGTAATAAAGGGAGCATTGCAATATAGTTATGCACACATATTTTAGGACTCTCAATCGATTCAAATATTTAATCGTGATTAATCGCATGATTGTCCATAGATAATTGCGATTAGTCACACATTTTGTATCTGTTCAAAATTTACCTCAAAAGGGAGATTTGTCAAGTATTTAATATTCTTATCAACATGGGAGTGGGAAAATATGCTTGATTTAAGCAAATGTATGTATATATTTATGATTGGAAATCATTTAACAACACAAAACAATGACACATATTGTCCAGAAACCCTCACAGGTACTGCATTTAGCATAACAAATATGCTCAGATCATAACATGGCAAACTGCAGCCCAACAGGCAACAACATCTGTCAGTGTGTCAGTGTACTAACTTGACTATGACTTGCCCCAAACTGCATGTGATTATCATAAAGTGGGCATGTCTGTAAAGGGGAGACACGTGGGTACCCATAGAACCCATTTTCATTCACATATCTTGAGGTCAGAGGTCAAGGGACCTCTTTGGAAATGCCCATGCCAGTTTTTCCTCGCCAAAATTGAGCATAACTTTTGAGTGTCATTCAGCCTTCTTTGTACTAGTGTGTACCAATGGATTCCTCATGTTTTCTAGTTTCATGTGATGCCAGTATCTTCACTCTAGCTTTAAAACTGAGTCCTGTAGCGGAGGTTGTAGGTTGTAGCATCTAAAAATCGCAAGTTGCGTTAATGCGTTAAAGAAATTAGTGGCATTAACTTTGACAGCCCTACTATATACTGTATATATATATAATGCTTCTTCTCACATCTAACTTATACAATTTAATAAAAGAACAGTTAATAACACTTATTAGTAGCTAAAGGACCACTGGGATTTCTAGTAGCTTTTGTAGTTTATGTAAACGTCTGACATGGTGCTGCAACATCATGATTTCTTATTGTTTGTTTTTGGAATGATATTTTCTAACAACATGGTGCATAAATTCAAGGCACATGGAGACACCAACATGGACAAGATTTAAAAAAAATAATCCAAATCGCTCTTAAAATCATCCCCATGCAGCAATAACACAGTGTTGACTAAAAATACAGACAGCAGATTTTATGACTCGACTATGTTAATCTAAAAAGCCTGTGATGTGCTTTGAAAAATGGTTGAGTATGTGATATCCTGATTTCAATTTCTAGCATGGGTCAAACTCCAGAAACACTAGATCCAACATTTTCCATAATACAACTAATAGCATCATTTTGTTTGACTTTCCCTGTCTAGTAAATGTCTTTCAAACTGCCTGAGCCCAGTTTGTAACGCAGACTTTCTGTTATAAATCTTTAGTCTTTAGTCGTCACAACAGATTCAAGATTAACAGACATCCTTCCCCCACCGTCTTTGACCTTGTCTGCAGGTGTGAAGGGCGACCTGACGGAGAGTGAGGGCTATATTCTGGCTAACCTCATTGTGACGGCGACAGCTCTCCCGCTGACGGTCTACTTCCTGTTGTGGCAGACCTACGTGTTGCTGGCAGACGTCATCCTCAGCAGTGTCTTACTCGTTGTCTACGGTGTAGATGGATTCGTGGCTTTAAGCACTTTAGCCCGACTGGCCAGGTCAGTTTCACTCTCTTTAGTTTTCATCACAGACATTTTATATTAAACCTCTCCAGCCATGATAGATGGCTTTATTGGATTATGTGACATGTGAGATCACAAACAGTCTTTTTTTGACAGTTGCATGTGCAACACGTTCTCATCCCAACTCGTCACATACTGACGCTTTGTCAGACCCCTCGGCGTCACTTTTCGGTTGCAGTAACACATGCTTAATGATGTGAATTAAACAAAGAAACTTGCTTAGGTTCAAGCAACAAAACCACTATGGGTAGGTTTAGGAAAAAACAACATGGTTGGGCTCAAAACTACTACATTTTTACAGTGAAAATGTCACTGAACATTGTGAACACAGGACATGAACGAACAGCTGATTGTAACGTGGAAGTGAAACTTAATGAATGGGACACGAACAGCGGTCTCCTGGATGAAAACCTTGTGTTGTTGGACCCATCCACCTCCCCTCCAGCCCATCCTGTGTGTCTCTTTCGCTCTTTAAGCTATGTCAACACAGCACTTTTTCTGAGTGCTTATATTGACGTGGATGGGTTTACCTTGTAGTTAATGGACAGCCCGGTGCATTTCATACCGACGCTAAAGGGTGCCTTGTGCGTTGGTATCGAACGCTGACGGCCGTGACAAAGCGTCGTTATTTGACAACCTGGGAATGAGAACGGACTGACATATCAGCATAAATGATAGATGGGTTAGTAAATTAAGATATCTGGTATCATACATAGATAACATACTTCATTATCACATGAAGAAACTGGCCTACATTTTAGTCTCCATTTATTTGATTGACAAGATATGTCTGCGTAATTAGCATCTCGTATGTATGTTTTTGAAATACCTGAATGCACTCAGCTTTCCTTTTGTTCATGCTTTTGTCCAGGAATGTAATAAGCCCTGGCTCCCTTTAGGACTTGTTTGAATTATTGATATAGGCGGCATTCATTCAAGTGATACAGTATACCTTGAACAATGTCGTCACATCCTCAACATTTCCTCCTTAAGATAGATCCAAGGACAATAATCCAATCCCTTATTCTGAAAAGATGGATATTGTTTATTCAGGTGGCTGAAATAAATCAATGTGGATGTATTATTGTAGAAAACTCTGAACTAAACTAAACCTGCAGTCATTTGCAAGATTGTTTTTGGACAACTAAACATTGTACCACACACTTTTTTGTGTTTCATGTGCTTTAAGTTTGTTCATGTACAGGTGAATAACAGATTTGTATTTGCTCTTCTTTGTGTCTTTCAGTGTCTATTCATGAAGAAGCTTTCTCTCCGTCTTCATGTTGCAGCTGAGCTCGCAGCCCGTCTGCACAGAAATCAAAGTAACTTTGTCTTTAAGACAGTTTGAATGTTTGTAAGGTGAAAACTGTTTGCTTGGACTGTTATATTTTATAACTGAATTAGTATAATACTTAAAATGTGGGGATAGTTGTCGAAAAACCTGTTCACTTTGGTGCAGTCAGGGCTGTTTGCCATAGAGACATAGAAAAATATTTTTATTTTATTTAATATTTCCCTATGTTCTTCTGTATATTTAAATAGTTTTTTTTTACAAGTGTTGAGGATGAATATCTATTTTTGTGTTACTATTGCTTATTTATATTAAACATACATTTAATAAGTTTCACATTTGTTCATTTTTTTCTCCAGTAGAGGGCAGGCTTGTTTTGATTAAGATTAGAATAGTGACACAGATTTTAGTACTAAAAAAGGAACATTTTCTTTCTGTCTTCCATTTTTAGGAATTTAATGAGTCAATGACTCAGGTCAACTGGAGTGTGTGGAGTCACACTCGACTATACATGCAAATAACCTTCCAATATTCCTATTGATCCATAAAGGGCTTTTAGTTGTGCTACAATCTGTTGGAGGATGGAACCTGCCAAAATCAAAAATAAATAAATAAATGACTCGATAAATAAATAAATATGCCATTAAATGAACCAAAAATAATATTAAAAATAAATGTAGGCATTAATTAATTGATAAAATGTGATATAAATTGATATTTCTGTCTTAATTTGCGTCTTTATTTATCTTGAATTTTATTTATTTATTTTTTATTTTGGCAGGTTCCGATCTCCATATGTTACTTGACTCTGACTCAAATTATATCTGTAAAAATCATTTAAACTTAAACTTTTAATTGCACATATTGATGTCAGATCAACACTGATCCTCTGCACTTTTCCATTCATTCATTCAGACGAAGATCTCAGTTTTTTATTTATTGTTGTAACCATTAGTACTAGTACTATTAGTCTTTTTCCTTCCCCACATTCTTCAAACAGGTGATTTCTCAGCCCTGACAGCTGAAGTTAATGATCAAACCAAAAGACAAGGTTTCCAAAGTAACCAGTTTCAAAACAAATCACATTTCAGAGTGCCTGCGCTTGAGCAACAGCCGAGCACACGGACAAACCCTCTGTGCATGTTACTGACTGCAGGTCAAGCCAGTGTGTGTGCAAGTATGTATATATTCCCTTTTTAATCGTCTCTCACTGCTGGTTTCATGAGGAGTGTGGTCAGTTTTGTTAATCATTCAGGCGGTTGTTCACATACAATAATATACCCTGAAGAGAGTAACTGCATTTTGTTAATGCTTTTCTTTGCAGGGACAGCTCACTATAGCTGGACAAAGAGTGGTCATTCTTACCAGCCGGTGACATTGAAACCTGGGCAGCGTTCCACACTGTTGCTCCTCTTTCATTGAATCCAGCTAGTTTAGACCAGTCGCTGCTTTGCTGCACAAAGAGAAACAAAGAGTTTGCATATAAAATATATTTAGGTCTATGCATTTGTGAATTATAAACATCATCTGTTTCTATTGTCATATAAACGTTGGTAATGTCACCAGGGAATCTCATATGGTCTAGCTGCAATGAATAATCGATTAGTTGTCAACTATTAAAATAATCGCCAACTGTTTTGATAATCGATTAATCGGTTTAACAATTTTTTAAAGAACAAAAAGTCTAAATACTCTGATTCCAGCTTCTTAAATGTGAATATTTTCTTTTTTCTTTACTCCTCTATGACAGTAAACTGAATATCTTTGAGTTGTGGACAAAACAAGACATTTGACGACGTCATCTTGGGGTATGGGGATTTTTCTGACATTTTATAGACAAAACAACTAATCAGTGAACTGAGAGATAATCTACAGATTAATTGACAATGAAAATAATCACTAGTTGCAACCATAGTGTTCTTGCACCCGTGCTTTACAGCAGTGGTTCCCAACCTTGGGGTTAAGATCCCCCAAAGAGTCTCAGATAAATCAGAGGTTCACAAGATGATTAAAGAATAAAAAAAAAAGTAATTTCTCTTACACAAAATTAGGTTTATTTTTCCTCTTCTGTAATTTTTGCTTTTTTCTTGTGAAATAATAATAATAATAAAAAAATCCTTCAAATCAACCTGCCACTTTATTCTAAGAGGACACAAGCCAAATGTTTGGAACCACTGCTTAACTCCCTAGATTTATATATATATATATATATATATATATATATATATATATATTATATTAGATATGAAAGCACACCACATGGTAATTAGACACCAGAGTAATCACCTTATGGTTTCAAATGAAGCTGCACAGTGTGAGTTGTTGTTGCTTTAAGTAATAAAATATATAATAAAACAGATGAGTGAGTTGCATCACCAGCATGCAGACTTAATGTGAAGTGAGTGAGTAAAGCCCACACAGAGAGGCCCACCCTCGGTGAAGTGTCCGTGGAGCTCCTCCCTCTCTCAGGTAGAGTTACCTCTCTCTGGATCACTCACCTGCTTCCCCGCGCTGCTGCCTCCTCCTCCTCAGCGACTGTGTTACTGGCAACCGGCAACAAACCAAACTGAGCTCCGTGTTGGACGCAAACAGCCTTTAAATTAAACGGGTCTACTTTACAACAAGCGGTTATAAATACAAGAACATTTTACTGCGGAGTTCCCTGTTCTCCTCCTGATCGGGCTGATGGCAGGCTGATGCTGCAGGCACTGACTCGCCTCACCTTGAGCATCCCGTCTGGAAAACACCACTGTGAGTTAATATGAGGGCTTAAACATAGACTACTACTACTGCTTTCTTTATTATGAGGAGTTACACATAGACTAATGCTTTTTTTCTTATGAGAAGTTAAACATGGACTACCACTACCACTTTCTTTCTCATGAGAAGTTAAACATAGACTACCACTACCACTTTCTTTCTCATGAGGGGTTAAACATAGACTACTACTACTTTCTTTATTTCTTATTAGGAGTTAAACATAGACTACTACTACTTTCTTTATTTCTTATTAGGAGTTAGACTAATCTTTCTTTCTTTCTTTCTTTCTTTCTGACTTTCTTTCTTTCTGTCTTTCTTTCCACTTAACAAATCTCACCAAAAGGTCCACTGACTGACTGTTCTGGAGCTTTCAATAGTATCATATGATCTTCCTCAGCAGGTGGAGTTGCCTATAATTTCTATTCAACTTTATAATTGTATTTTTCTGAGCTCTTACATGACTTGTTGGTTTAAAAGTTTGGTATTAATTATTAAGTATTATTAATGATTTATTGTGTTATGTCTCCTAATACACTGGTTCTCAAACCTTTTCACATCAAGGACCACTGAACTGGCACAAATTAGACCACAGACCCCCACTTGATAAGATTGTGTCCCAGGGTACCCGGTCGGATAGGATCTTTGCTTTTAGATGTGTTTTTACAGAAAGTGTTTGAAACCCATGACCAAAATAGTCATACATTCTGTCATTGTGTTAGTTATGGATAGGGATGGACCATTACGACTTTTTCAGTCCCGATATCGATATCTGGGCTTTGGGTATCGGCCGATACAGAGTACCGATACCAGTGTCTACAGTAATTTAATAACCTGTATGGCTCACTGTGTGGAAATAATCATTCTCTTATGGGTCAGGCCTGACTTGAAGATTATTTTCCTAACTTTGTAAAACAAAAATGTAACAAATAAATAAATAGATAAAATTTACTGAATTGTTTTTACTATTAAAATAATAAATTGTACACCAGCAACTTAATAAAAACTCTTCAAAATTCACAGTTCAAGTGCAAACCTTTTTAATGCAGCAACAAAACTTAAAGAGCCCCTTGAAACCCCCCAAGGACATCTGGTGGTCCCCAGATCCCACTTAACCACTGTCCTAATAGACACCATTATTAATGTTTTGTGATCAAGGCTGCAGGTTTGACGTGATATTAATACACTGAAATTGTACAGTGATTAATTTTATGGAGTATAGTTCACATACTGTACCATGTGGTATTGGTGTTGCTTGTTGCAGGAGAGCTGGAAACTACATGTTGCTCTCACATATTTAAATCTGGTGTCTCCTTCCTCAGCCTTAATTACAGCATTTAGCTCTGCGGTGAGAGGAACGTGCTTTCATTTGGGTTCAACAAGCTTAGGAATAACGTCATGGCATGCTGCACATTAACAACCAAGTATGAGGAACACTAATTGCTAATTTGATGAATCACATGTGATTATTTCACAGTCTTGTTAGTATTTTTTTTGGCCTGGCATATATGTGTTGGAAGGGTTATATTATGAATGTTATGTAAACAAATAGGGATCATATCTGTGAAATCTGACCTGATTTCGTCTTGTGCCCTGATTCAGAGACCTATATATATATATATATATATATATATATAAACCTGAATCATCATCACCAGATGACAGATAACAGTGAACTGTGATTCAGCCAGATGGCTGCATGGCTTGAAATACATAAACTAACTGTTATATCCTACAAAATGCTTACTCAAGAGCATGGAGCAAAGTCCAGATTGATGATATCAGAGCAGCCTCATATTACATAAGCTATCACTGTCAATATTTTCTAGTCTTGTAGTATGACAATGTCAAAAGGTGTTGATATTGGTATTAGACTGATGTGACCTTATGTTAACAGTCTGTCTTAAAAGAAAAAACACTTTATAATACTGTAAATACTGGGATTATTTCACCATTAATGTGAATGCCAGTAGGGATTCTTGTTGTCAGTCTTTCTCGCTGTTTTCTGAAATCCTCTGTTGAAGCTTCAGATGTGTTACTACGGATATGTATTGTGTTAGAGCAGTTGTTAGGGAGGCTAAATGTCTAGTTGTGCTGCTTTGTAGGCTAGTAACAGAGTTATCATGTTGTGGCATTAAATATGTTTCAGACTCAAGCTGCTAAAAATCAGTTGTTTTGTTTTTGTTTACACTTGGAGTCAGATTGTTGTCATGCAAAACAGGTCATGACATCCTCTGAGCATAAACTCTGACTGTCCCGTAAGAAGGATGCATGTTATAATGCAGATTTGTTTTGTCAGGGTTGCTAAACTTGATGGTTGAAGGTTGCAGTGCATAACCAAAGATGATACACAATCTTTCAGACATGCTTGTCACTGATATATGGTACAGTTATTGATTTATATGTTCAAAGACGGAGATTTTGCAGTCATTTATGAGGATTTCAGGGATTCTTGTGTGTTTTTATAAACTGTTAGCAAGCACGGTAGATGATAAAGTGGTGAGTTTCAATCCAAAATTAGTAGGGCTGCCCCCACTTAGTGGATTAGTTGACTAATTAATCGTTTTGGTCTTAGTCGAGTAAGATTTCTTAAGATTTTCTTTAGTTTCTTTAGATTAGTCGTTTTTTATGCTTTTCTCATGTTGAATGATTTATTTCCAAGAAACTTATGAGCACATCTCTGGTAAACACCAGATTTAAAGTGGTGCTTTTGTGTGATTCTTTTGGAGAAACTTTGCAGATGTTGATTAAATCAACTAATCTAAAATTAGATTTAACATGTTAACAAAAGAAAACAACACAGACCATGTGACTGATACCACGAGCTTAAAATATGAGACTGTGTGATCATTGTTACTCTCATCGCTCCGATTTGTTGTCACGGAGAGCCGTATGAATATGACGACACTTGTTTAACCTCATTCCACTTAAATATGAAAAATGAAACCAGTAATTTTGAGAAAAGGCAGAATTAAATATGAGACATACCTGCCTTTATGAGTGAGCCTAAGATAAGAGCCCTGCTTCTATTTCTGTGTAATTATTGTCCTAATACCGTGTAATTACCTGTGAATAAAGGCTTGTCCGTATTGAACAATGAGCACCTTAGGCTGAGTGGAGGAGAGGTGTGCGGAGGGCCTCTTGCCGTGAGGTTGACAACACATGACACCCAGCCCGTCCTGCTCCGGCTTCACCTCCTCCTGATACCTGGCGGTGGGCCAGAGCTGGGAACAATAGCGTCGAGGCATGATGACCAAAGAGATAAGGACAGAAAGAGGAAGTCTACCTTTTTGTGCAGGCTCACTAAACTAAATAGGATTAGTTTTCTCTGCTTATTTGCATTTAAGATTTAGTTGTAGATGATCCTTTAAACTGGTTGCATGGAGCTACATGAACAATACTTTGTCTGCAGGAACACTTTGGTTAATATCTGTGAGGGCTGTTGTTGTGATTTGGCCTCGCTTTGTTTCAGCAGATATGAGCAGATTATCTGGTGAGGGCGATTACGTTTATGATCCGCTGCGAGATAAGCTTGAGTGACCGCACCTACAACCTGTAACCTGTAAACTGTCGTACACGGTATTTACCTTGTGTAGTTTAACGCTGCTCGTTATGCAAAAGCAGTTTTATGCTTCAGAAAGGAGGTAAGACATGAGATGAGGAAATGGCTGTCTCATAACGCTGTCATGTACAAGTGTTAACTGTCTGGTTAGATTAATTAATTATACTGAAATATTCACTGTGGGAAGCACGCCTAGTGTCACAAACTGACACACGTTGGATTGTTCTTGTAGGACACTTAAAATACTTGTTGGTGACACAGGATCCAAACATCTCGCCACCAATCAATAATACAAACTGAGCTAAAGAGACACATGGCTCCTTGGAGTCTGAAAGTCACATAAGGTAAAAGGTGATCATTATCTCCAGTGTTAAATACACATCACTTTAGGCATTAACAAGGGACTCTTATCAGTAAAGTATCGTAAAGGAAACCAGGCAGAGCCCACCGTGTTGTGTAACAGCTCATTAGGGTCCACATAGGCTAGCTACAGTCTGTGTTTAGCCACAGTGTGTGATATATATTACATAACCTCGTCGCTACATGCCTTGACAGACAAGACAGCGCCTCCAGGTCAAGAGGGAAAGGTGTGGGAGAGTTTCGTTCTCTCATTTCCTGCTCCCGTTAACCAGATTTAGACGTAGTGCTCCATGCTAATTATCAAATAGTCAGCGTGGCTGAGTGTGAAACCCAACCAGATTAATTAATTGCAGCTATGCAGATATAGTCGTCAACAGAGTGGATCTAATTACACAGTGCATATCAGCCTGCTGTCTGCCATTGTCCCAGATCGGCCCCCGACTACCAGCGGTACAGGCCCAACACCTGGCTCTGCACAGTGGAAGAACAGGCTGTTGGGTAGACTACGCCTCAACTTTGCATGCCATATCTACAAGCTTACTGAGGTGCCAATAGCTTTATAAGCTTTAGGACTGTATGTGAGAGCTCCCCAAAGTGGAATGAGAGAAAGAAAATGATGCATTCAAAAGGATAACAGTCTGTTTGCACAAAAAGGCGTATGAATGCCACGATAATGTGCAAGGTGTTTAGCGCTCAATAAGTACGTCATTCTTGATTTCTGCGTGTCATTTGCTCACCATCTATCCGGTACTGACTGCAATGTATGTAAATGCAACGATAAGAGCTAGTGACGTACTATTAAAGCGAGAAAGACCACTTATGGCAGCCGGGCAGGGGCCGAGTTGGATGGGTCCAGTGTTGACCATTTTTTTTGTTTTTTAAGTTACGCTAGTGACGTTTGTCACGTGACAATTGACGTTTGTGATATGTTTTTCGTAGGTTGTTTCCGTACGTATTTACTTAGTTTGCGTACTTATTTTAAGCCCAACCATTGCTCTCGTGTATCCTCGCTCATGGCTCCCTCAGAGATCCCTCTTCGCTCTTCGATCCTCGCTCCTCTGTGCAGAAATAAGTGCTGTGAAAAGGTCTTGAGATGCACCCCATGACGTTTTTCCTAAACCTAAGTTAGTGGTTTTGTTTCCTGAACCTAACTGTGGATGTTACCGTAGTTAAGTTGACAAAATGACACACAAAAATGGCGTACAAATGATAGGGGAAAAAGGCTAAAATACGTACTCATGACACGCAGAGTGTCTGTGGAATGTCGTGGTGTTTATACGCCTTACCGTGAGACCAGGTTGCAGTATAAATGATGCATGTTTGTTTTGGTGGAAAATGTTTGCCCTCCCTCTCTCCGTCTTTCATTAACACCCACTCTCTCTGAGTCTCATCCTCTCTGTTGTCTGTCTCCAGGTGGATGCCTTAAGTCATGAGTGTCCTGGGACCTCCGTCGAGGCGATCCAAGTGAGTGTCGCACACATTCCTGCTTCCCCTCACATATTTACCTTTCTGTAAGTTAAGCTGAGTTGCTGTCACACAAGCGCGAGAGAATCACTAACCCAGTATGTAGAAGGTGGTGTGGGTCAGGGACCTCGGGCACAGAGCGGCTCTGTTGAGAGTTGTTTGCTTTGCCTGGGCTCCTGGCTCTAGGCTCTTTCCCTCCCCCCTCTCTCTCTCTCCCTTTCTCTCTCCCTCCCTGGCTGGTCCATATGCTCAGAATCTCAGGCTAATCTCATCCAGTGCCGGCCAGTCTGCTCTCTCCGTGTATCACTCCTATTTTGTGGGTTTACTTTCATGAGAAGTGACAGTGTGGGAGTTTTGTGACACTGACATCCAGAGGTGCAGGGGGAGAAGATGAAGAGCATGCAGCGTAACCCCGTCTCCTCTTCTTGTCATTGCAGTGGAGTGGCCAGATCGGACAGCAAGATCAGCGCCAAGGCCCTCTACGGTAAGCGCCTGCATGGAGGTGTGAAGGGAACTTGCTGCCCTTGTCAGAAGGAGTATTTTATTGTTGGCCTGTTTTCAAGACTTTGTCTTTACATGCCCTTCACCTGTAATTACACTTGCTCTTGTTTCTGTGGCATGAGTCACTGCAAACTGTTTACAGTTTACGCTGTAATTTAGGAGCTTGTACTTAACTGTCAAGGAACAGTTATGAAATGTCTTCATCGCTCATTATTATTTCTGTACTTCAAGGCAGACAATAATCTATATTTTTCTTGTCAAAAAATCTTATGAAAACAAAATCAACAATTAATTTATCCTATTGATAAATATTGCCTGTGCAGCCAAATTGTGTTGTTGACCTCTAATGTTGTCCATAAAAACACATAAATGAGCCACACTGTTGCACCGGGTGGGATGTAACTTCATTATAATTAAAACTTTTTGAGTCAATCCCACATACACCGTCCTGCTGCTGTAAATAGTCTTTAGTGCACCAAATGTGTGTTAATCCGCATCCGAAAATAGTCCCCAACAAATACACTATTTACTCCTGTTTGAGTTCGGGCTGGACAATATGGCCAAAACCTTCTATCCTGATATACTGTAGGTCATTTCATATCTCGATAACGATATATATCACATTATATCATGTTTTCTGGTAATAATAAATATATAGGTTGCATCTGAAATTCCATACTAAGATGCTATTTAGTAAGCTAAAACAGTATATGCGATTTTTTAGCATGTCTGAAACCTTAGTATGAAACCAATAGTACACAAATGCATACTATTTCCGGTGAAATAATATAGTATGCAACACTGGACACTACAGCGGCATAAATATCCCACAATGCAAACGTTGATGGACAGCCCTGTAACGTCAATAAGGCTTCAAATTAACTGTAAGTATAGGGTTTCACTTTGCTAGGTGTAATATATATATTAAATTAATTTAGACTTTGATGCTCACAAACCGTCGTTTTGGTCACATGAGGTTGGCACGGGTTACCATGGTTACACGTCTCCAACCAGCAAGGAGGCTCTCAGGAAGTGGCGATGTAAATTACTGCTCAGTGCGTACGAAAAGATTCATACTACTGTTTGTTCACAGAAACGTATGTTGAACGATAGTACACATATTGAGTATTTAGTGCATAGTATGTGATTTCGAACAAAGTCATACTCTTTATAAAATAACCACATGGTAAAGCCTATTTTTGTATACTCTCGTGTGAATTAAATACTATACTATAAATATTAAGTACCGAGTAGTTTCTCATTTTAAAAACTTGAGTGCAAAACGAACACAACAGTTTTAAGTGAAATTATAGAGAAAAATAAATAAATATAGGTCTAGCCTATATCGCGATAGAAACTATAGAAATAAATATATAACAGATATTTTTATATTGTTTTGATGATATATATCGTCATATTGCCCAGCCCAAGTTTGAGTAACGTTTTCTAAAAACTACAGAGCAGCTGTTTTTGTTTTTTGAAAATGAAGCTGTAGTAACTTTGAGACTCATTTTAAAATCTTGCATCTGTGTTTGATATAACCAAACTGTCAATAGTCAAGCTGTGTGGATCAGCACTGTAATTGATTCAAATCACAACGTATTCAATTTGCTATGCAAATGACTGTCAGGAAATCCAACACTCTCACTCTGCAGCAAGTTGCTGTGTCTCCGCGGACAGAACACACACACAGACACAGTGATAAGAGGGGGCCAAGGTCCTGCTGAGGGGCCCTGTCGTGCTGAGGCTGCTGACACCTCTGTCAGACACTGAGGGACATGGGTGGGAGGCAGGGCTCCTGAAGGGAACATGAGGTTCCTGCTCTGTGCCAGGCTTGCACGGCTTGCTGGGATTGGTTGTTAGATGCATCAGGCTTTTGGTTGTTTGCAGTGGGCGACAACGGGGTCTGAAAAGTGAAGTCAATGCTGAAGTACCTTAAACTTGCATTTTTTCTAATAGCCAGCAAGGGGCGACTCCTCTGGTTGCAAAAAGAAGTCAGATTGTATGAGAAAATGAGCCTACTTCTCACTTGATCTATTACCTCAGTAAACATTGTAAACATGAGTTCATGGTCTCAATCACTAGTTTCAAGTCTTCTCCAATACAGCATGATGTTTATTTAGTAAATTATGGTCCCATTTAGAGTCTAATAGACCATAAAGCAGGGGATGCTTTAGGGCACGGCTACGTTGTGATTGACAGGTCGCTACAACGGCGTTGTTCTGTCTGGGAGTTGTCCGTGTTTTCGTCGTAGAACTTTAACCCTTTCACAGTGTGTTTTCAGTTCATGAAAGTTAACTGTTTTGGTCGCCTAAAAATTTCTTACTAAGCGTTCGGTTGTACTTAGCTCCACCCTCTCGTGTCACTTCTGGTTGCAAAAAACGCAAGTCCACAATCCAATAGGTCACTGTGACTACGTCCACTTCTTATATACAGTCTATAGTTGTTTGTCTGCACTTTGTAGTCACGTTGTGTGCAGATGTATATTTATGATGTCTGACTTTTAGTCTTTTGTGCATATGTTGAATTGAAGGATATGCTTGTTTTCTACAAAATCTACATTGTCATTGATCTATTATGACTGTGGTAAAACTCTGTAATACAGTTATGGCATGACATTTAATTTTAGCTGTTGAATACTTGTGCTAGGGCGTGTGTCTGTGTGTGAGACACTGAAGTGTGCTATGTTACAGTCGGAGGGAGGGCAGGGTGTGCCTGTTTTTAATGTGTGGTTGGAACAGGGTGGGGTTGCCCATGTTTTGCAGGTGAATAAAAGACACATTGAAAAGTGGAGAGGAAGAGGCGGACTCATTCCTGCGCTGCCTCAGACATGAGCTCACTGGCTGCTGCCAGCACCTCCTTCCATGCTGCCAATATAGAGGAACATTGTGCAGCACATCATAGGCACAGACAGAAACTTAAACTGAGGTGTGACAGGACAACCTGCTCTCGTGCACGGCTGCACTGTTCCAAATATAGAATGGCTTCAAATGACAGATGACGGTATTGTAGCGATGCAAGATGTTCCCAAAGCATCTGACTGTGCAGCTCGTGAAATATTTTTGTGCCGCAAGTCATCCAAATATCCACAGGACGCAGCCACTCTTGTGATCTCAGTGAAATATCCCACTGTATGTGCTGTTTTTCATTGGCTCGTCTCATCCCGTGCGGCAGATGGTCACTGCTACCTTCTCACTGCAGGATGACAGCAGCACGCCTGTCCTCCTGAACCAGAGAGGTGGACAATATGGTGCACCATCCATAGCGCTGGGAGATATTTGGATAGATAAAGGTCTGCTGCTGAATAAACATGTAGAGGAACAACAGCAAAAGTCCCAGCTCAATATCCTGTATGCAAAACTCCCCACCGTCCACAGAGCGTAGGGAAGCACACAACAGATGCAAATAATGCACATCAGTGTCCTCCTACCTGATCTGTTATCAGCAGCTTTGGGGTCGAGCAGAGAGGTGTCACATCAGATTCATCATCCTAGGACTTCAGAGCATCCGGTAGCTTTCTTGAGTTTCTTGGTTTGTGGTTGAGGAGCATGTCTCTGTCAGGTAATGAGACTGAATTAACAGGTGGAAATTATCACTTTGATGTCGTCCTGCTCTGTTGTTTTTCTTTAACATCTGTGTATGTGTGAAATTCAGTTGTTCTGGTGTAGTTTCTATTTCTATTTCAGTTATCAGTGGCTGTGTTTTGCCTCTTACTGTTCTCGATAAACGAATGCACGATGTAAACCTGTATTCATTTGTTTTACATTAGTTTGAGAGGACGATTCTGTGGTGAATCAGCCTGCGATACTTTCTTGTGACATATGGTCAAATCGTTGTGGACACATCAGCCAGCCCAGTCCTATAGCAGTTTGTGAAAGTCATGAAATTGAATGTATTGATTTTTGTACATAGACTAGAATTTCACTTCTTTTTTTTCGAATAGTCAGCACGAAATCAATTCGCACGAAATCAATTCGTACGTAATCCACGCAATTGTGAACTGGAAAGTATTAAGAGCGACGAACACTACGTAGAGAGGTGGTCGGGGTGAATGCGTGGGTCAAAAAGCACCAGACTTTCGCCCAGGAGGCCGGTGTTCATGTCCCGTGTAAAACAAGAAGTCAAAGTTGATTTATTTTTCATGTAACTTCAATACTGAAGTTACCCCACTTCTGGGGTTATTTTAACCCAAACCACGATCTTTTCCTAAACCTAACAATGTAGTTTTGTTGCCTAAATCTAACCAAGTCCATCTTTTCCTAAACCTACAGTAACTAAGTAGTTTTTGTCACGTAACTTCCAAACTTAAGTTACGTCACTTCCAGAGTAATTTTAACCCAAACCACGATCTTTTCCAAAACCTAATTAAGTAGTTTGTTGGCTAAGCCTAACCAAGTCGATCTTTTCCTAAACCTAACTAAGTAGTTTTATTTTACAAAGACTGGAGGGGAAATTGACACGTGCATCACGTGTTGCTGGACATTCGTAGAAAAAGGCATGAGAAATGTGTTGTTGAAAGTCGTGCTGAGCATCACAAAAAAAAGGGAAATTCATGTCTATGTACACAAATCAAATAGATAAAATTTCGTGACTATTCCACAGACTGCCGTGAGACTGTGTTGCAGTCATCAGCACACCTATTGTTTGAGTTCCTGGGGTGGTTCATTCAGCCTTTTGATGTTGCGATACAGAATTTTATTATTTTTATTAATCAAACTACATTTGCAAAAAGTTTCATGGTATTGTATACAAAATATCTTGATTTTGGGTTGAGTCCTGTTAAATATCTCAGTTTCTTTACAGGGTAGTTATCAGGGAGGTCAGATTGTCTGATTGATCTGGGCCATCATGTATTGGTTTGATAATGTGCCAAGCAGCCATGTTTATCACTGGTCATTGACTCTGGAGAGCCCTGAGGATCTGCCCATCTGCCTGCTAAGTGGCTCTTATTGCGAGCTGTTGCAGCACTGTGAATTGATTGGCATAAATGTCAGGCCATTAATAAGACATGAACGGGCGAGCTCGACTTTCAGTACGACACCTGACGCTTGTGTTTCACCTGTGGGGAGCCAAAGCAGGAAGGAATCAGCAGAGAGGAAACGGCAGGAAAGAACATGCTTGCGTCAAAGTGACGGCGGTTGCTCTATGAAGCAGGTTTACGTCACAGTGAATCATCAATAAACCGATATCAAATATTGGAATGTACTTTGGAGGCTTGACACACCTTTTAAGTGTTATTCAAACAGCAGAGCTTTTGTGGCACAGTCACCATAAAGCACATAAACCTCTAAATGTTGACTCTACTGGGTTGGGGACAGAGAGAGACCTGATATGAGATCTGGCAGTGGAGTTGATAGGAACATGCTCTCATTTAACCGTAATTGTTACCTGCAGACTATTCACCTGGTAAATAGGTCAATGAGCACACTGGCACACTCATTCAACATCGGCCTGTTTGAAGACAATGGTTCCAGCCAACGGTACATGCCGTGCTGTGTGAACAATGGGGTCTTGAAAATAGAGTGAGCTCCAGTGTTTACAAATGACATTCAGACTTTCAACAGGTCACCACATTTGAACTTTATTGGTCTGGTTTTCACAGTCTGAGACTGTAGCTCTCCCCTCAGACCAAGCCCTTGTCAAATATTGTTTGACATATCTTCACCTGACTACACCAGATACATAAAAAAGGTCTGTCCTAAGGCATTTATTAGTTTCTGACTATGGTAAAGTGAGAAAAACAGTAAAATTCCTCACAAATACTGTATCTGGGAACTATCTCTTTAACCAAATCACACACTTTAGGCTATTCTATGTGATCTTCTTTTGATAACTAATGCAATATTGTTTCACTTCCATTCACTGAGCCTCCCCCAAAACTGGTCGTTTCTAGAAGGTAACCCACAATTTGGGAAACTCTGGCGAGATGGTTAAGGTTAGGCATTGACCTCAAATGGTTATGGTTAGGATAGGTCGTCGGGCGGCGAATCTCGCAAGTGTTTTTGTACATTTTTTCAAGTTTTTCGCAATTTGTTGGTTACCTTCTAGATACAACCCCTGAAACTGTTTGGAGCCCCCCTGGGGAGGCCTACCTCCCACTTTGAAAACCTCAAAAACCTTTACATTTTGTACTGTAATCTTGTACTGGTTTTCAAAAATGGCAGTTCAATTTAATGCTTATTTTCAATCTATCTCAAACTTTAAAGCAGCTATATCAATATTTTTATAATATCAGTGCATCAAATGACAAAGTGAAAAGCAAGTGTCGCTCGCAGTGATTAACCTACAGAGAATTATCAACTGAATCTGCAGCTCCCCTGGGCTTTACGGATCTTTGTAGCGAGTTTCATCTCAATGTGAAGCTCTCCTACCGCTCTCATAGCTGTGTTTTTGGGTGCAGAAGGCAGTTTTCAGAGTAGAAGCTCTTATAACCCACTGTACACTACCTGTTCAGCACCAAACAGCAGACAGACACAGTTAGCTGGTGAACATAGTGGAGCATTTAGCAGCTAAAGAGTCAGGTATTTCCCTCAGGAGTTGGTGGAGAACAAAAACAGAGCTAAAAGAGAGTGAATATGTGACTCACATTCGCCAGGCGGAAACAGAAACATGACTCCAAATAAATGATAATGTTGTTCCGTAACTGCTGGATGTGTAAATAAGCAACTGTTTGCTAACAGGTTCGCCATATTGACTTAACAGGTGATGATATTGTGTAGAGTCAGAATTTATTTTTTTTAATGTGGGAGAATGAGTGGATGTGGTTTTTATAGTGTGCAAATAGTTTATTTCATTTTTGTTTGTGACCAGACACACAACATTATTATTATTAAGGTTTTTGTAGAGTATTTTATGTCTTAAAACATGTCCGGAGTGGATCTCTATTGTTTTAATCTCTGTTAAAATCACTGGTAGCACTGACAAAAAAATTATTTACAATATGCCGCTATTTACGGTACTCTCACCGGCCTTACCGCTCAACAGGTTTGTTCTAAAAATGAGAGCATTTCAGTTTACATGTGCCAATTAACAATACTGTGCCACAGGTGAGGAAGTGAGCATGGTGCTGTGGAGAAGTAGCGTGGCTCACCTTTGAACCTGCAGTAAATCTGTGCCTGTAATTGGTGCCATGGGTGGAGCGAGATTTACGGTAATACCAGCCTGGCCAAATAACTATAATATTGGAGGGGTCGAATCAAATCACACAGACTCTTTTATGTGAGATTTAATAATTAACTTCTCAGATAAGTGCCAGGACATTTTTGGACACAGAATTATGTTAAAAGATGAAAAGTCAGTGTAAGTTTTACTGCACTATATTGTAAAATATACTGTAAAATACACTATCATGTGTCTAAACTAACACCTTACTATACATACAATATTTATATGAATATTGAACAGTGTATTTGACTGTGAAGTCTAAGGTAAAAACCACACACACTACATGTTCATGCCACTTCCTTATTGCTCTGCTGGTCTTTTCAGCTCGCTCACACTAGTGTTTTGTTTCATCTGTTCACTCAGCTGATACGTGCAACATGTGGGGTTTAGGTCAGTGTCACTGCCGGCTGTTTACATAGTCGGATTTACAGTACGATCGCAGGCAGGACTTGGTGGATTCTCACTTTTTCACTTTTTATGTCTTTGTTTTCTTATCAACAGAACAGAGGAAAAAATACTCCAACTCCAATTATATCATGCACGAGACGTCGCAGTATCATGTTGAGGTAAGATCTGCTCTGTTTGTGTTTATCTGAAAAATTAAGTTGTGTTTTATAATTTTAACTTTGATTCCTGTATTTTTAAAAAAGGTTTAGAAATAAAGCAAAATATATGTAAAAATAGAAAGCTTGGCAAAAGATGTGAAACTCAACCACTGCATATTGATTCAATGGCATTATAAGTATGAGAGGGACTTTAACACACTTGACTTATTATTAAGGATAAAAGTCATTTTAGTACTCATTAAAGTGAAGTTAATATTTAATAGTTTTTTAATAGGAAATCTCACTATGAGTGATTCCAGACATTTGGGCATCGGAGATAACATAAAATGAGCTCAATAAAAATAGAATAGATAGCGAATCTTAAAATATTTATAAAAATGATGTAATCCAGCTGAGGACCTTTGTTCCAACTCTCTCTTTTTATCAACATTTCCTCTCACATTGCACTGAAAACTGCCCCAAAATGACAAAATACAAAAAAGGCTTGAAAAGAAAAAAATTATCTCATATACTTGAGATCTACACAAGTACAGATTTATAACTTTAAAAAAAGATCCCTGACGTCATAGGAAGAACAAGATAAAAGTATAAAAGGCCTTACTCTAATGGCGTATTGTTCTTTTTGGCCAGAGATAAAAGCTGACACACTAGTTAATCTCTTCATTACATCACCTTTACGGGACTCTTTCATAATAAAGCAATCAGGCCTCTGATTGCAGCAACAGCCACGCTGGCAACAGCTGAACGCAGAGATGGCCATGGAAGTGGTAATATTGCAGTTTTGATATCAGATAAATGAGTAATTCAGACGAATACGTAACTCTGTCAACGTAATAGCTGAAGGAAAACAGGCCTAAATATACAGTACAGTTAACAGTTACAGTTTAAGAAACAGTTTTGGGAAATATCCTTATTTGCTTTCTTGCTGAGGGTTAAATGAGAAGATTGATACCACTCTCATGTCTGTATGCTCAATATAAAGCTGGAGGCAGCAGCTGGTTAGCTTAGCTTAGCATGAAGAGTGTAAACAGCTGACTTGGCTTGGTCAAAAGGTAACAAAATCCACCCACCCGCACCTTTAAAGCTCACTAATTAACACTTTGTATCTCATTTTTTTAGTAAAAATGTGGCTGGGAGCAGTTGCTTGGCAACTAGCGAAGACTTGTTTTTACACTTCCATTTTTGTACAGCTGAAACCAATGAGATATAACATGTTAATTTGTGAGCTCTAGAGGTGATAGTATGAAGATTTTATTTCAGCTTTGGAGAAAGCCAAGCTAGCTGTTTCCCCCAGTTTCCAGTCTTTAAGCTAACTGGCTACTGTTGGTATCTTTTTTCTCATCAAACTTAAATTAACATTAACATTAGTGTATAATCACATGAAAATAAGAATTGTGGTGTTTCTGTCAGCTTATGGCACGTTTCCACCAAGCAGTCCAGTTCAGTTCAGTTCATTACACATTAGAACGGTTATTTTTTCATTTCCATCAGCAAAAGTTGTGGATGGTACCGCTCCATTTTTGGTAACACCTCGGTCGAGGTTCCAAGCGAGCTAAGCCGATACTAGAAGTTAAAACACTGCAGAAACAACTGATCGGTGAGAGAGAATAGTCACTAGCGCGACAACGGAACATCCTGCACAAACACACATTTTTTAAATAGCCAAGCTGCTGTCAATAGCGACCACAATTTTTAATACACTCTACCCAGATTTTTTTTAAAATGGCTGCTTGCAAAATTACATCACATTGTGCAAAACTGTGGTACCGCCAGCCGCCGTCTGACTTCCGTTGCTCATAAATTAGTATTATTTTGGTAAGGATGGCCTCTGAGCGAGGCGAACGGGGTTACCATAGTTTTGCACTCTGCGGCTCACGTTACCGCAGTCTTGGAAAGGGAGGAGTGAGCAGGTTGCAATCTGCAACCGCACCACTAGATGCCGCCAGATCCTACACTACACCTTTAATCCAGCCAATTAACTAGAAATAATGTGTATTTCAAATCATGTCCATCAACTTTCCAAAGCACACCTTTCCTACTTTCCATCCAGATGTTGTTTTTAGTTCACACCAGGTCATAGTCCCCTCACTGCCAAAACTCTAATCCTTCATTTTTCCAACTGACTGTTTTCTCTTCAGCATCTCTCCACATTTGTTATGGACAAGACAGAGTCCATCACCACAGTGGACGATGGGATCAAGAAACTGGTCCTTCTGGACTCAAAAGACAAAATCTGGACCCAGGAGATGCTCCTGCAAGTCTCCGACAAGGCGGTCAGGCTGCTGGACTGTGACACACAGGTACGGCTCCACACATCATCACATTATGTTAGCGTGCAATACATGTCACATTTACAGTAGCCAACTGCTTGTGGTAGCTTCATATTTGCCGTGCAGATATGAGAGTGATATTCAGCTTCTCATTTCTCATCACTTTTAGAAGACTATTTGTAGTATTTATCTTACTGAAGGCTTTGCTTCCTCAGATAGTATCTTGCGCTTTCTCTGCCTCCTCTTCCCCTCTAATTGTTTCTCTGTCGTGCTCCTGCAGGAAGAGTTGGAGAACTTCCCTCTTCCCACCATCCTCATGAGCCAGACGGTCCTGAATCAGACACGTTACCCCTCCGTGCTGCTGCTGGTGTGTCAGGACAACCAGCAGCACAAACCCGACATCCACTTCTTCCACTGTGACGAGGTTGATGTGAGTCTCATTTTGACTGCTGCCGGCTTGGCTCAGTTTGCGTCCTTTATTGTTCGTGCATGATTGGCCGGCTTTGTGTTTTGTGTCACTTGTAAATCCAAGCCACTGTTGTTGGAGCGCCAGGTCAGATTTCAGTGCTGTTGGTGGCTCTGGGCTTGGGTGTATCCTTTTAAATTTTTTGTTGCCATGTTCAGTGATATTTTCTAAAGGGAGGATCTATCTCTGATAGGATGTAATACTATAACTTCAGATAATACCTCTTTATAGTTTCCTACCAGTAAGTTCAATGAAATAGATTACAAGAAACGTTGGCTCATAAACACTGACCAGGGTCGGAGATCCTGAATAAAACGACCTTTGGATTATCACATATTGTTCACCTTTGTTTTCAATGAAAGAATATAAATGAAAGAGTTTCTTATCTATCAACACTCGGATGCTTCTCTAATTAAATGTGAAGAAAGAAAGAATAGAAAAGCTTGTTCAAAATCTTAAAGATGTGGTTTTTGGAGAAAAGCTAAAATGTTTTTGTGATACAGTGATGAATCTAATGTCACCACCTCATAACAAGTCACTGAAGTTTATTTATTACACAGCTTTGTTGAATACTTGATTCTTATTTCTTTATAACAGACCGTTGCTATGTATAACAGACTGTTGCTATGTACAGTATAACAGACCGTTGCTATGAGCGCAGTTCCGATGTGGGACTCTGGCGGACCGTTTTTGTGTCAAATTATTGATTTCTTAAGTTAATAGTCGTTTAATAAGTGGGACAATGTACAGCTATCGGGTCATTGTTGTGAAATAAACCCCTTCAAGACAATGCAAGACCCTGTCGGGATTTATTTCACAACAATGACCGGCTCGCTGTACATTATCCCTTACTTATTACATGTCTGTGTTGAAGACTCGATTCTGATTGGTCAATCACGGCGTTCTGCGGTCTGTTATTTTTTTTACAGCAGACCGTTGCTATGGGCGCAGTTCTGATGTCGGACCTGAAAGGGATTCTTTCTCAACAATGACCAGCTAGCTGTGCATTATCCCGCTTATTACACGGCTACTTACTGAAGAAATCAATATTTTAACACAAAAACTGTCCGCCAGAGTCCCACATCTGAACTGCACCGATAGCAACAGTCTGCTATACAGAAATTACAGACCGCAGAATGCCATGATTGACCAATCAGAATCGAGTATTCAACACAGCCGTGTAATAAGTTTGCATTATACTTGCTTAGTGGCTAGTTTGGCATGCCTTCAAACGAAGCTAGTTAGAGTGGAGCTGGAGCAGAGTCCATAGAGTTTGGTTCGGTTGACCAATCACAACAGAGTGGGCCAGCTGACCAATCGAAGCATGTAAACATGTTCTAGTAGAAAACCAAAATACAATTATGAACCTGAAAATGAGCATAAAAGGCCCTCTTTAAAAGAGTTCACACTGCTGACCTCTCTAAAGTCTGTAGGACGGGCGTCACAACAGCAAACGCTACAGTTTTTCAGAAGCCAGAGCTTTGTGACATAGATGATATTATTAAAAAAATATGAATGGATTATATCTAACTGCAGTGCCTTTGGTTGTAGACTTCAAATCCAAATGACATAATATCAGAAAGAGGAAATTAACTAATTCTCACCATGCCAATAGCATTCCAATGTATAATATCTAATTGATCACTTTGTCCTGTTTAGAATATGTAGAATCCATAATGAGGAAGATATTATTGTCAGTTTGCAATGAGATATTAAACTGCAAACTTTCAGCATTCAATTTGACATGGAGACATTGCAATTTAATGACTGTGAGTGAAACTGCCGTCAGGTCGTGTCTAGAAGGTAGCCCACAAATTGAGAAATCTGATCTGAAATCTGCAAAAACGTACAAAAACTCTTTCGAGACTCGCTGCCCGACGACCTATCCTTCCCTTAACTATTCGAGATGAATGCTTAATCTTAACCATCTCGCAAGAGTTTCCCAAGACGTGGGTTACCTTCTAGACACGACGCTGCCGTCAGCCGTAAAACTGTACAAACATATGTTAAGTTTGACTGTGTGTCTCTCCTCACTGTCTTCAGGCTGAGATGGTTCATGAAGATATAGACAGTGCCATTGGAGACAACAAGCATGGACAGAAAATGAGGCTTCAGACTCTGAAGTGAGAACAGTGCTACAGCTGACACACATATACAGTATACAGTATATAGTCTAATACACATTGAGGGAGGCGACACTGACCTCTAATTAGTAGTTAGCTAACTTGATGTGAGGGTGCTGAAGGCCTGCTCCTCTTCCTCCAGGGTGAACCAGGAGAAAATGAAGCGTCACAGAGAAACCATCCTCCCCCCCTCGGCCTCTAAGGGCCCCTCGCCTGCTGCGAAGGGACGTGCGGCAGCCACGAGCACACAGGGTGACAACACAAATACTGCACATGCACTCAGAAGAAAACCCTGTCTACATGCAAGGCTCACATTTTATACAATAGTTGAATGAACTGAGTTTTCTTTGTGTTTGGATGTAGATCGACGAGCCCCCGGACAAAATGACACAGAGTCACATGAAAAGCTGGCCCAGCGCATTGAGAAGGATGTGGTGAGTGTTTTTATCCAAGCTGACACCTGTCATTACATTACTCAGCTCCTTTCAACATCTCATAATGATATATTCTTTATGCTAATAACCCCAGGGTTTGTCTCCCTCAGCAAATCCTCAACTGCTCCCTGGATGACATCGAGATCTTTGTGGCGCGGCTGCAAAAGGCAGCGGAGGCCTTTTCTCAGCTCAACCATCGCAACAAGAGTAAGAAGAATAAGAAGAAAGGACCAGCAGGTCTGTCTCCCTTTCTTCTTCTGTGGTGGCACGAATGTAGTGACAATATATTCATATTGCTCACGTCGCAATGTTTGTGTCTCTTTGTGTCCTGTGGCCCGGGACGGTCATCCAGTGATGCATGTGTGGTAGCAAGTGGCCAGTTTGGGGTTCTGTTAAGTCATACAATACGCATTACTCAATTGGCATTACTCAGGTAATATTATTACTTCTTATCCTCTCCCTGGAAGTGCTGATCTGGTGCATTTGTTGGTCATTTTAATTTGTTATCATCAGTGCTTCTGTCTGAATTCTTGTTATGTTTTTGCCCGACAAAGTCAAAGTATTGGCATATCAAAAGGAAGCAAAATTCAGTTAAATTGTGCTGGCATGATATGCAGATTAGATGAGTCAAAACTATTTGGATTGAAACCAAAAGTGTCATCTTATTTATGGACTGAGAGTGTAATAGCAGGTGGTTCCCCTAATTATAACTGTGCAAAGTAATAATATTACTGTAACATGTTGCTGAGTAATGTTTTGCCGCCCAACACTGGCAGTAGTGTGATACTGTGTTTTTATTTCAACACACCTCATTCCCTGTGCAGCGAGACATACTTTACACATTTTACATACATGTGACACTAAAAACGATGTCAGGTGCAAACACACACACAGTATGTGTTTGCACCTGACATCGTTTTTCCACACATTTTTTGTTAACAAGTAACACAGATGTGTGTTGTTCCTGACTACACAGACAGATGTGCTAAAAACTATGTATTCTCTATCTAGAGAATCAGTTTCTCAACTTTGGGGTCAGAATCTCATGTAGGGTCAAATGTTGATCAAAAGGTTGGTACAGCTGATGTAGTGATTGCTAGGTTTTTAAAATATATCTTATCAGTTTAAATGAAATCAGTTGGTCTGATTTATCATAACCTTTCTGTAATTTGGTATTTCCACACCCCTCAAAATACCTAGGTTGCGTCCGAAATGTCATTCTAGCATAGTATTTAGTACGCTAAAACAGTATGTTAGATTTTTTAGTATGTCTGAAACCAATAGTACGGGAATTGCATACTATTTCCAGTGAAATATTACAGCATGCAAACACTGTACACTACGGCGGCATAAATGTCCCACAATGCGATGCGGTAGTGACGACAACATTCTTAACAGACGTTGACGGACAGCTCTGTAAAATCAAGAATGCTTCAATTAAAGGTGCTTTGATAACCTTGATAACATTCAGGTACTAGATGTCGTATTCTCCCTCTTATCCCCTCCATTGCATTTACTTCACAACAAGTCGTTGCCAGGCACTTATCGTCAATCTCAGTCATTTATCCGTTTTTTTCCCCACTAACTGACGACCCAGAGATATCACATGATACCAAAGTTATTTATTTTCCAAGAAAACCCATACTTTTATTCGGCGCCTTTATAAAGGCTCTGTGCATATGTTATTTTTAGGGCTGTCAACGTTAACGTGATAATAACGCGTTAACGCAAGTTAGTTTTAACGCCACTAATTTCTTTAACGCATTAACGCAACTTGCGGTTTTTAGGTTGTAGCGGGCTCAGTTTTAAAGCTAGAGTGAAGATACTGACATTATATGAAACTAGAAAATCAGAGTAATCCATTGGTACCAACCATGTCATACTAGCTTGTCACTAGGGACAAACTTGCGCTAAATTTTGGCGAGGAAAGACTGGCATGGCCATTTTCAAAGGGGTCCCTTGACCTCTGACCTCAAGATAAGTGAATGAAAATGGGTTCTCTGGGTACCCACGAGTCTCCCCTTTACAGATATGCCCACTTTATGATAATCACATGCAGTTTGGGGCAAGTCATAGTCAAGTCAGCACACTGACAGCTGTTGTTGTCTGTTGGGCTTGAGGATGCCGATTAATCGCGATTAAATATTTTAATCGATTGACAGCACTAATTATATATTTTTTTAAAAATATTCATCTGCATAAAAATGTTATCAATCAAAGACCTTTAGAGTGAAAGTATAAGATTTCACTTTGCTAGGCGTAATATATGTTTTAAATTAGTTTAGACTTTGATTCTCACGAATAGTCATTTTGGTCTCATAAGGTTGGCACAGGTTACCATGGTTACGCGTCTCCAACCGGCAAGGAGGCTCTCAGGAAGTGACGACGTAAATTACTGCTCAGTGCGTCCGAAAATATACATTATACTGTTTATTCACACAAAAGTATGTTGAACGATAGTACACAAAATAAGTATGTAGTAACTACATACTTATTTTGTGTACTATACTATAGTATTACTGAAATATGCAGCATATTTCAGATTCACAGTGTATGACTCTGGTCTCTGGGGTCGTGAGAATTTTGGGAATTTTTGGGCCACAAGTTGAGAAACCCTGACCTAGCACATTCTTTCATGGGCTTCTACTCTCTGGTCAAGGTGAACTTTTTTTTTTATCTGCAGAGCTGTTTATTAACTAACCATTTCACTGAAAAAAAAATAACATTTCTTTGAGCCGTGGCCAGAAAGTGAACCTTGTGTTCTGTGTGTAGTATGCGTGTACGGAGGTCTGGTAACTCTGGAGTCTGTGTGTGGTCATTGTTGCTCTGGTTGTTTGTAGAGGGCATGCTCACCCTGCGAGCCAAACCCCCCACTGAAGCAGAGTTCATTGATAGCCTGCAGAAACTGAAGCTGGCCCTCAACCTCTTGGTGAGATATCACAGCTCCTAACCCTCTCCTTGTTCATCATCAGTCGTCCTCTCCTCATCACCTTCTAACTGTGTGTATCTATCCTGACTCCACCTGCAGGCCAAACTGAAGAAACACATACAGAATCCAAGTGCGTCTGAGCTGGTTCATTTCCTCTTCGGACCTCTGGAGCTGGTAAGAGCTATAAATCTGATGCAATCATCCGAAACACACGGTGATTTTTCTGCATCCACTCTAAATAAGTTCTCCATGTCATTGGATACCCTCAAAGCTGACTGAGCACCGCAGGCCCAGTCAGACAAAACTACTCTGAGCTTTTTTAAAATGCACAGAATCAAAGCAGTTCAGCGTTTGCATTGTCGCCATCAGACATTCCTCGTATTGTTTTTTTATTTTTTCTGGCACCACACCCACTGCCGCTCTGCTAAACTCTCTCACCAGACTGGAGCGACGTGGCTGTCAGCTCTGACTCAGGTGCAGCCACACTTACATAACGCTGGTTTCCCAAGCCACAGTGTTGGGCCACACCTTCGATACTGCTGGATAGGAACGCAAAGCTGTGATTAGGCTCTGCCAGTAGATATGGTGCAATAACCTCTGGACACGCCGGATTTGCTTGATAAGGTCGTCGAGATAAAGCCGGAGCACGAGCTGTAATATTCAAAGTGAGGCCCTACGGTCTCTAGCTGTCCTCAGCAATCAGTCTCAACATGCAGCAGCTTTAGATGAACGTGTAGTCTGTTTTTAATTGTTTTACAATGTAATTAAGATGTAGAGATTTGTGATGCATTCAACAGTCAATATTCTATCCAGGATGCTTCTGTTGTTTATTGCTGTTTATTTATTACTTTCATATCTTCTGAAAACAATAAAGCATCTTTAGATTAAACAGCAAAAATATATTGTTTAGTTTCATTTCTCAAGTGAACACGAGGGCTGGATATCAATATTATTTATTATTATTTGAGGATTGGCCTAGAGCTACAACTATTAATCGACAACTATTTTGATAATCGATTAATTGTTTTGATGTTTAATCTGGTTTACTTATTCTGTAATCACGTCATTAATCATTTCCTGATTCAAATTAAGAAATTAAGAAACATGCTAATTTCAAACAGTGTTTTATAGTATAAAGTTTTCTGAGCGGCTAATTTTGTTTGGACATTATTAACACTGATGCATTAAGACTTGTCATATTTTCATGATACTCATACACATTATTAGAAAGCACTCGTCACGAGTAGTTGATCCGTAAACATCTGAATGCTTCCACAGGTGCTGCAGAGCTGTGGGAGTCCTGAACTGGTGCGTTCAGTAATCTCTCCTCACCTTTCCAAAGACACGGTCGACTTCCTGCGGGGACACCTCACCCCCAAAGAGATGACTATCTTTGAGCTGCTGGGGGATGGATGGACCAAACCCAGGTACATAAACAGATGCATTTATATACCACTTTTATCCAAAGTGCTTTACAGAATGCCTCTCATTCACACACTGACAGCAGTGAGCTGCGATGCAAGGCGTTGGCCTGACCATCGGGGGTTCAGTAACTTGTCCAAAGACACTTAGACATGGGTGCATTATTACGGCTGGCTCTATGGCTTAAAGGTCACCTTTTGACCATCCTGTCCCTGCTCCTGCAGAGCGGAGTGGCCCAGGGATCAGTGCGCTCCTCCTTATCACCCAAAGTTTCGTAACGGCTGGGAGCCGCCGGCGGAGCTCTTCAGGACGGCCCCATGGGAAACAGAGGGACCTGCGGGGCTTCTGGGGTCTCCCACCAGCCCCGATTACAGAAGACCCTCAGCTGAAGACGTAAGCATTTTGTTTGTTAGCCACTGTCTGTGAATGCACCGACCATTACAGGTCGTGTAACAATCTGTCTGCTTTTTCAGTATTATGGAACTCATTCCTCAACCTCGTCAAATGGGTAAGTATTGAAGGCCTTCACACACTTTGTTGTCTCTTTCACACATGTCAAAAACATGTCAAACTGTGATGAGAGGATATCATGTGTCCTAACAGGTCTTACAATGGGATGCAGACGCGCAAATATGCCAAAATTCGCTACCACTTTGTAGCACGAAATGCCAACGAGCTGTCAGTGCTGCAGGATGAGATCCTCGAGGTAAAGACAACGTCTTATTATCATCATTTTTAATTTAAATCAAATGCAGATGTACATTGTAGCATCTGGCAGGAAGGATTCAAACCCCTCGCTAGCCTTCTAGAAACATAAATTGATCTTGTGTGAAGTTAAAACATTTCAACTTTGCTGAATGTGATTGTGTCTGCTGCAAACAAATTGTAAAAATGAACTAATGCCCAGTGCTAAACCATGAAAGGTCACTTCCAGCACTGAAACAATTTCAGCTGCAAGACTTGAATTTAATTACAGTTTTCAATGTGAAATGTGTCTTGCAGGTGATAGAGGACGACAAACAGTGGTGGAAACTACGGAATCGCAGCGGTCAGGCCGGCTACGTCCCGTTTAACATCCTGGACGTGGTGAAGATCGAGGAGCCAGAAGCCGTCTACAGCCAGGTGACCTGCTGTACACTGACATTGTAGTCTTTGATGAATACCCATAAACAGTGTATGTATGTTAAAGGCCCAGACACACCAAACCGACATCAGAGAACTAGTGGTGACGAAGGCCGACTGTTGCGCCGCCTCACGTCGCCTTTGTCTGGGTTAGCGTTTACATTCTGCGCCTGAGTGAGAGGAAATAACTCTCCATACCAACAGGTAGCGGTAGTCTGTATTTGTCATTCAAGAAGGGAAACCTGAAGACCGAGGACGGCGGATATACAAGCCAATGTTATGATATCTACATGAAACAAAGCGGCGTTTACCGACCATTTTCACACCACTCTCACTCCCCACTTAGCTTCATTCCAGATGGCCATGTCGTTGTGAAAATTGGGATGAACGGGTGAGATGAAGATGAAAAATGAGAAGAGCCTTCTGTGTGCCCTCTTGACTTTACTCGTTGGCTTGCCTTCCTCACTTCTGTTTCTCTTCTCATGCACTGATTCGTTTAAGCTGAACAGCCAATCAGAGCCAACATGCTGAATTGGCCAAAAAGCCTCCGACACGGGCAGAATGGTGCGGGACACACGGCAAAAACTAGGGTGACAGACGCTCATCGACGGCCCGAAATCAGCTGACGGCTGACCGTCGGTTTGGTGTGTCAGGGCCTTCAGTGCATGTGAGCATGCCCCACTGGTTAGCTAATAGCTCTGCACTTTTGCATTTATCTTTATCATTCCCACAGGCAATGTTTCCAGCAACTACACAGAAAACCTTTTAGACTCTTTAGTTTTGCTCCAGTATTAAGATACCAGTTTGTCTGCTTAAGTAGACTCAGTAGACCAGAATGCAATGCAGCCACAGGACATGTTGTGCTTTGAATAGACTTTTTCCGGCTTTTGTACCTGATATGTGTGTGTCGTTTCCCTCTCATTTACGGTCATGATCCTTATCTGTGTCACAGTCAATTCTCGGTCATGGTTAACACTAATTAAAGTATAACTTTATGAGAGGGGTCAAAGTTTCTTTATCACTGCTTGTGGATAAAATTTGTTTTCCTGCCGGGAATTGCTGCATCCGGGATAAAAGTACAAAAGATGATTAGGACACAAACAGATAAAGAGACATTACATAAGTGATAGATACGTAATCAGATGAATAAAAAGCCTAGATATATAACAATGTGTAGTATGTATCAGTTTAATTATTTAACAGTTTACATTACTACAAAGTTTATCACAAGATAATTCATTGAACATCACAGATGATGTAAAAGGAGCGTTCGCAGTCATATCATCTGAACACGGGTCCTAGATCAGTGCAGCATCGGTGCAGCAACACGTTCCCACCCTCACCAAAAGTCTACATTCCTACACTGCTCGCAGTCACTCTGCATGCAGGTTCACCAACGCCCTGCAGCAGATACTGCATGCAGCCACTGTACTTGGCATCAAATATGTTCACACACATACTTTCTCTTCTGGCTCCCGGGCAAAAATGCATCAACCACCGGTGAGATGAAAGACGAACCTGTTTTGGGGATAACAGCTGCTTTCTCATGAACTGTGTTTGTGTTTGTGTCTGTGTGTGTGCAGCAGGGCTACAGGACGTCACCTCCAGGTTCTCTGAGCCACGGAGACAGCTTCAACAAGGGTACGCCCAAAGACAAAAGTGAGTGAACACAAAAAAAGTAAACAAAATCAGATCTTGGAATTACAGATATGTGATAGTTTCTCAAGTCTGCTGCCGTCCTGTTTCTGTGCTGCAGTGATGGATGAGGTCAACAATGAGTTATTGATGAAGATCACTGCTAACAAGAGCCAGCCGCCCGCCAGGAAGTTCCGTGTGGAGCGATCAACCGCCAGCCAAGTACCGCTCAACTTTGACTCAAACCCAGAGCAGGTGGCCGCATGGCTCAGCGCAAAAGGTTTCTCCAAACCGTAAGTCACCCACGACACTCATCAATCCAGCAAATCAAAATACCTTCAAGTTCTAACTGGAATATCAGGAAGTATTAAAAGCGGCATTGTATATTTCCTCACCATCAACCAGACCTGGAAAGAGTACTAGAATATTGTACTCAAGTAAAAGTACTGTTACTTTAAAGACATTTTAAAGTAAAAAAGGTACTCAAAGGTAAAAAGTAGGTCAGTTTAAATAGTACTCTGAGTAAACGTTACTGCGTAATTATTTTAAAAGGGGGTGGAGGTGATGATATATGATATACTACTGTTAAATTAAAGCCTAGGCTACATAATAGATTGCATTAAACTTGTACACAGGTGGAACAACATCAGCAACAAGACTCCTTATGCCCAAACTAACAGACAGGCACTCTGCAGTCTGTGCATACAACTGATTATCAATTATAAATATACAACTGCCTTCCTCTGTGTAGCCTCACAAGAACCAGAAAAGAGACAAAACTCATAATTAAACAAAAATGAGCTGCGGACACAACGGCGCCTGAAACTCATGTCAGAATCAACAGTAGAACAGACATACACTACTTGTCAACCCTCCCGATTTTCCCGGGAGACTTCCGCAATCACACCTCTCCCGTTTTTCTCCAGAATTTCACTCCTTTTTTCCCTTTTCGTTATCTCAACCTGTTTCTGACACTGTAGAGCATGTATAAGCTCTACTGTTTCCACCCGGACGACAATACAGCTACACCTAATGTCGTTTCCCGGTGGAAGGGAGCTGCTCTATTTCCCCTCTAAAATAACACGTAAAATTACTACTTCATAATATTATGACTATATTCTCATAATATTACGACTTTTCTCTGGTAAAACTATGACTTAATTCTCGTAATATTATGACTTTTTTCCCGAAATCTCAGATTTTTTTATTTTTCCTAAATGCGGTCCTAATACTCCGTCATACATTACAGCAAAGGAGAGACTGCACAGTTTTCATACACCACTTAGAGCGCACACACAACTACGTTGATAGGCAAAGTTGTTGCTGTAAGAAGTGGTTGTTGACGTAATCATCTGCAGAGTTCAGCAGTGTGTTGTTGTACTCACCTTACTGAACGGCACCCTGCAAGTCTTCTTGAGCCTATGAAGTCCTCCACAATCTGCTCCTGGTTCAACCTGTCCACTCGTTCGTCCTCAAAGCATGATACAAGCAGTCCACTAGGCCTCTCTGTCCCGGTATAGCCAGTCCACTTGGCGTCTCCGTCCCAGTATAACCAGTCCACTCAGCCTCTCTGGTCCCGCTGCGATCCTCTAAATTAAAACGTTTTGAGTTGAATGAGGCTCTACCGTCACATCAGGGGTTAACAGTCTCGAACAGCAGGACGTCCTCACACACACTTGTGCTTGTGGATACATTTGTTTTGCAGCTGGGAATTGTTGCATCCGGGATAAAAGTACGAAAGATGATTAGGACACAAAAAGATAATCTTTACAGATGTGACAGCCTGGCTCAAAGGCTGCGACAAAGTGGGAGACAGACACAAGGTGGCAGAGAGACTCTAGACTGAGGCAGCTATTTGAAGGGGAGAGCACACCTGACCCAGGTGTGGCTCATCCCACTAACGACCCTCCCTCCTGCAAGACAGAAAGAGGGGCAGCAGCAGCAACAAGCAAAAGGAGCGCTAGCGCCAGGGAGGAGGGGTCGTCACACAGAGATAAATAAGTAATCAGATGATTAAAAAGCCTTTATATATAACAAACAATGTGTAGTATGTGCAAATTATCAGTTTAATTATTTAACATTTTACATTAATACAAAGTTTATCACAGGATAATTCATTGAACAGAAGCGTTTGCAGTCGTATCATCTGAACACTGGTGGAGAAATACAGTACATATATAATACTAATAAGTAAATGCATTGACTGTGTGCAGGACTGTTGAATGTTTGGGGATCCTGACTGGAGCTCAGCTGTTTTCCCTCAACAAAGAAGAGCTGAAGGCGGTGTGCGGAGAGGAAGGCGGCCGTGTCTATTGTCAGATCACCTTGCAGAAAGGACAGCTGGAGGTCAGTCATGCACCTGTTAAGACAAAGCTGTTTCATACACGTTTAGACCAAAAAAAAAGTTGAAAAACCCACAAATGAACACCTGCTCAACACGTTTGCAAAACATGTCAATAGTGTTTAATAGATATGAATAATATCCACCTGTCTCAGCTTTCAGTCTTTATCTGGGCATGTTAAGACAAGTCAATACACTCATATAAAAGCTGGCAGTTAGACTACTGAACAGCAAGTACTTTAAATAACACTGTGATTCATTAATTATTGTAGAATTTCTTCTTAATGTTGTTGCTATTTATTCTTATTATATATAGTTTTACGGGAGGAGAGAACCAGAGCAGATGCATTTCATTGCATTTGAATGTACAGCTGTACTTTTTAATGTATATGACATGAACTTGAACTTGAACTAGGCAGGATTATTAGACAACTCCCCACATTGATAATAACAAGCAGTTATGCAGAACAAATAAATACAGAAAATGCAATTACACCAAAGTGCCAAATTACAATATACAGTAGATGAATCTCCTTAAGTCTTAATATAAACTTTGTGACACACCTACCTACAATGAGACTAATAACTTAAACTCAGATGTTAAACTGTAAAATAATTAATTACCTGTGATATTATTAATAAAATGTAAATGAACTTTGTCTATGTGGCCTGACTCAGTCAAAGCAGAGTGGTTTAGAGAAATATAAAGGAGTCAAAAAAAGGTGCCACAAAGACAAATATTTGGGATCTTTCAGTCAGAGATTATTAAAAGTCTTGGCCTGGATAAAGAGTTCAGACTCTGTCCCATATTTATAAAATATTTTTTTGTATTGAAGATGATGCTATGGAGCTCGGGAGTGGTCATAGAGAGAAAAAAATAAATAAATGGAGGCCACAATTTATTAATTTGTGAGCACCAGATATAATTAAATCATTCCACGACCAACTATGGAGTCGATAGCATCCTCCAAGTCAGCTTATTGGTGGCTATATAATCCACAAGCTCTCAGTATCTACGTAAATTGCCTTTTACTAACAATAATCAATTGTAAAGCAACGACATGTCTTGATAACTCATTCTCAAGCTAAAGTAAAGAGTCTCTATCCAGGACACGTGCCTTCAGTGGGTGACGGCTGGAGTGAATGACTTGGCCTTGTCCACTGCCAAAATTATTTAATTATTTAATTATCAAAACGTGGGAACAACTGAATTTAGGCCATCAATTATAAATTGTGCGCACTAATTTGTATCTTGTGGCACAAATAAATCAAAAAGTGGGAACAATTTAATTAAACTGAGGTAAGAAATTATAACTCTTATTGCACAAATTAGTAAATCGTGGCCTCGATATACATTTGTTTATCTCAATGGCCACTCCCAGGCTCCGTATGATGGTCCTCATTCGTTCTCTACTTCCTGGTTTTCTCCTCACCTTTCCATCCACATTATCCATGTAGAGACTACAGACTAGAGCTGATTATAGCATTAATGCAAAACATACACAGTTTTTGGAGTACATTGCAGTACGATGTTCTTTTGACAGCTGACAGGATCATTGACTGTGTGATTAAACATGCTCTGCGAAAGAAAAGTCTGTTGCCATTGCTATTGCAAATGTATGGCTAAACAGTGCATTTATTGTGGGATTTAAGAGTTGGTGTCCTCTGTTGCTCTTAAATCTGTTGTCTGTCTTTGTAATAGGGGAATTATTGAACAGTTAGTTTAAAGAGAAAAGAAACATTTTAAAAGTTAAAATGTGTTTCCTCCACAGAAGACCAGCGGAGACACAGAGCTGCAGGAGATCATGAACCGGCAGAAGGAGAGGATCAACTCTAGCAGCAAAGACTGAACCATCCAGATGTTTTCACTCTCCGACTGCTGCAGCTTCTTCAATCACTCTACATGTTGTATACATTTTTAATTGTATATTTATTTTGTATCACCCAATGTGTATGTACTCCAGTGTTTTTCTTATCTAATTATGTTGCTTTTGTTTCCATTTCCATTCAATTTTGTCGTCATATGAATCTATGTACAGTTTTGAGTGTGTGTGTGTGTGTGTGTGTGTGTGTGTGTGTGTGTGTTTGGTAGCATGTGTAAGCACAACATGCATGTAACGTACAGCACATATTTGTACGAGCAGTGCGGTCAATGTTTGTGCACTTTGTCGATATTGCAGCTGTTTACTGAATGACTTCAATAAGTAGATCTTAGCTATCACATATCTAAATCTGTGCCAGAATGTTTGACACATGTTCTGATATATAGCCAATTATTTTCATATTACTGTTTACAGGTATAATAATTATTAAACGCTCTACAGTATGTATGTCAGAAGTAGTCTCATCCTGCTTGGTAACTGCAGATCATCAGTAGGTATTAATATAAATAATATAAATAATGATGTTCTGGCAAGAGAAACTGTCAATAATCCTGCATGATATTATTGTCAATAACAGTGAGATGCTGTCATTAATGTGTTTTTATGCAGCATGATATTTTGCAGTGTAAACTGCACAAACACACAGGAATAATAAGGAATATATGAGAGAATATGTTGTTCTGATATGAATAATTAAATGATGATTTAGGCAAAACATTGGGTGTTGTAAATATTATGGGACGCACTGTTTAAAAAGAATATAATCAAAAAATAAACTTGGTAAATATTTGATATCACATCTTTTTTGTCCATAATTCTTGTGTTTGTCGCTGGATTAATAAAAGGTCTAGAAACAGTCAATACAGATCCTTTATTTGATACTGTAAGATCAGAACAAAGAATTGCAAGTAAAGTAGGAAGTTAAATTAAGTACAATAACTTTAACTAATCCTCAATTATTGTTCAAACTGTATCACAAGATAGATAATGAAAAAACATCACTTTAAATACCTCACAATCAGTATCACAATTGTATCTATAACACAGTACTACTTTTTTCACTGTAAGGCAATTCAGAGAAATCCTGTGAGCACTAAAAATCTGAAAAAACTGAACTATAACACCGACACTAAGAAAAGATCATTCCCACACCTTCAACTGGATTATAAAACCAAACAGATACAATCAATGTATGATGCAGAAGAGGAGGAAAACATCACTCCGTCTAGTGTAGAGAGTACAAGTTGTCATTTATGGAGATACGCGTCGAGCCAGAGGTCGCCTGAGTGTTTCAGTGACCTGAGGAAGAAAACGAGAACGTGCACTTTCAGTTCATACCTTTGTTTTGTCAGACTGAAAACTGTGTCACAACGTGTCTCATCCTGCCAGGAGATGATATGCTACTGTTATTACTGGATTTACCTGAAAACGTCAGCAATGCCTTGCCACATTGTTTTCACCTGGTAGGGAATCCCGTGTTTCTCACACAGTGCACGGACCAGCGGCGCCACCAGGTGGTAGTTGTGACGGGGCATCGTGGGAAACAAACTGCAGAGAAAAAAAACAGAAAACATTAAACATGTCTCAACAAATGTGTTTCAAATTAAAGTAAATCTAAGAAATACTGTTCAGTCTAGTGAAGGACGGCTTGATTCACAATGTTTGACAAGAGGTGAACCAGGTCACACTCAGTACAAAGTAGTCGTTTGAAGTTCACATTTACTATTTATTCTTTTGTAATTGATAATGCACACTGAGGAAAGCACGTGACAAAAATATTTGTGCCGTTACTCTTCTGTATTACAAAGAAATAAAAAATACAGCAAATGTGAACTTCAAAATGTTTTTTTACAAGTGCAAACTAAACCAATATACTGCTGGTTGGACATTAAACCTACAGTTCACCCAGAAATGACAATTCAGTCATTAACTCTCGTTTACAGGAAATTCACAGGAAATCACAGCAGTCCTAATGTTCATAAAATTTTCTTTTTTTACAAATTATGGAACATTTTCATCCTTTCTCAGTTCCACAAGCATGAGATGTTGATTTAATTTATTTAAAAAGATCATGTTGTGTTTTGTAGTTATCAAATGCACTCAAGGTCCAGAAATGAAACCCTATTTTGTTTTTCCTTTAAAGGCTCTGAAAAACAATTTTCATTTTTATCAGCTTCTTAATATGAGTGATGGTGTCCAACATGAACACACTATTTTCTCTAAAAATTTGATTTTTTTTCACATTTTCCGTATTTGTCCTGATGGAGCAGATTAGATTGATGAGATTTTGAGTTTCGGACTCGTAATGAATAATTACTAACATCTTCTTTCACTCTCTCATATTCAGTATATTTTACATCAACTCGATGATGTTTATGCTGAGTAAAATATTCAAATAAATTTATACGCAGTTATCCAAAATGTAGACGGTCATTTCTTTGAAAACTTTGAGATCTCCAGTGGAATATTCTTTACTAGACTCGATGATGATGACTGTATGCTGCAGGAGCTTTCAGAGATGTCTGATGAACCTTTAATGCTTTTTGTATCTATAGAATTATTATTAATCATTTCATTTCAGGAGCTTTTGAACTGATGAAAAAATGTTCTCCTTAGACTCAACCATTGACTTACTGGTGTTCGATTTGAAAGTTGAGGTGTCCGCTGAACCAGTCGTTGAAGGGGGACTGCTTGATATTACAGGTGGCTTGTAGCTAAAGTAGAGGACGAGACAGAAGGTGAGTAAATACATCAGCAGCACCTGTATACAGCTGACTGTTTGCTAATTCACCAGGTACCTGCATGGACAGCCAGTCCTGGTGCTTATCGTGGTCGATGTCCATCGGCAGATGATTCATCTGAGTCACCCACACAAAACAGTGACTCTCCAGAAACCTGCCATTCATAAAAACACCACACCAGTGACTGAATAACGTGTCGCACTGTATGATCAAGATGGTGTAGAAAACCTGGTGTCACTTTCTAATTCTTAATTAAGGGTTTGTGAATTGAAACTAATGGGTATATTTAAGTTGTTATTAAGTAAGAAAGTAATTATAATTAATGATTTATAGATCAGCAATACAACATTCAAAAGAGCAATTTTTGGGTTGCCAAATTAACGGGTGTTTATCCTCCTCCAGCATAACTTTTATTATTCAGCTCTTCACTATAAGTTTTAATGACAATAAATGTGAATCTTTGTGTTTCAAACAGGAGGTGTGTGTGTGGTTTGATGGCAGTAAACCATTATGGTAAGTGTGTGTTGGGGTTGTGGTGGTTACCTGACGAAGCTGATGAGCACCACTGAGCCAAACAGGCCATACATGGGTATAGAGCAGCACAGGTAGCGAAGGTAGTAAGACAGACACCAGGCCAGGTCCTTCACGAGAAAGGAAGGTTAATATGAACGTTATCAAGAATCACGACTCCCTGAAACTCATCTCTTATCTTTACTTAGCCTACATATAACCTGACCTGATATCAAACAGTAAAATCTACATATATAATCTGCACTCTACAGAAGACGGCATCTTACCACCCAGTCGTGGCGGGAGATCATGGTGCGTATTATCTGAATGTGGAAGTAAACTGGAATGAGAAGCGGCGGTCCAACTAAAAGAGAAAAAAGACAACATTTATTCCTCTGAAGTTTTAAAAAATTTCACTCTTTTTAAATTACTCCAAGAAACATACCAAGAAAGAAGTACTGGTGTTGGTGGTGATAGGGCATGTATTTGATCTTTTTTATGCCGTACTGTAACAGAGAGGAACACAGAGTTAGAATGAGCAGCTGGTGAAAAAATTAAACACGAGATGTTTAAGGGCTGTTTTAAAGGAGCAATGTGTAACATTTTTGTGAAACTATTACCATAAATGGAATATAATATTCATAAGTATGCTTTCATTAGTGTACAGTATAATCACCTGAAACTAATAATCGTTGCATTTTGTTAGCATAGAATGAGCCCCTCATATCTACATAGGGAGCGGGTCCTCTTCACAGAGTCCACCATGTTTCTACAGCAGCCCAGAACGGACAAACCAAACACTGGCTCGAGAGAGCCTTTCATGTTATTATGTTACCTGAAGGCCACCGTAGTTCTCCATCACGCTTGTGAAACTGCAGTAACGTGAGCTGCAGAGTGCAAAACCGTGGTACCGCCAGCCGCTGTCTGACTTCCGTTGCTCCTAAAGTAGTGTTATTATGGTAAGGATGGCCTCTGAGCGAGGCGAACGGCGTAACCGCGGTTTTGCACTCAGTAGCTCTCGTTACCGCAGTCTTGGAAAGGGAGGAGTGAGCGGAGCGGTACTCAGTTGCAATCTACAACCACATCACTAGATGCTACCAAATCCTACACACTGTACCTTTAAGAAATCAGACATATCAGTTACTCGCCTCCACTGGTTGAGTGGCTCCAACTACGAAGACGTGCAGCATGTTGACATCAGGGTCCTTACTGAAGATGTTGGGTTTAGCGTGATGCTGGAAATGCCGGTGATTCCACCAGTTGGCAGACGCTCCCTGAGAAAGCAATCAATTAATATTATCCGTGTAAAATCTTTAGAAAATTATTATAAGGTTGAGAACAACAATTACCTTCAAATGACCGATGGCAAACTTGTGCAACAAGTGATTCCAGCTAGACTTCTCGAAGACAGACAGGTGGCCAAAGTCGTGCTGCAGCCATCCAGCCTGCAACTACAGAAGAAGAAGAGAAGCGAGCATTGACTTATAGACCTTTTCATTACCATTCTGTTGCTAGGGCAACAACAGCTTTGGTCCAAGTTTACTTCCTGTCAGCTACTGCATTAACAAACACTTCAACAGGAAATACAAAGGGGCCCATTTTGAATGTTTATGTTGTCAAGTTTGAAAAAGTCTATATTTCGTCAACAACAACAATATGAGAGATGATGGTGTTGGAGTCACCTGAGCGGTTGCCAGCATGACGGAGCACAGAAACGTCAGAGTCCAGCTCGTTCCCCAGACCCAGATGATGAGCCAGGCGAGGGCCTCCAGCAGCAGGATGTGACCCATGTGGAGGCAGAAGAATAAAGGCTGAGCTCGAAACAGACCCTCCCTCTCCACCTTCGCACGTAAAGTGTGGAAATCCTGTATGATTGTCGCCTGAGAGCAGAGAAGAAGATTTTCCAATTTGGGGAGGTTTACGAAAAATGTATGCTCTGATAGCATTTGAGGACGTTCAGCTTCAGGGTTTTAGTACGGAGATAAAAAGAGAAAAACGAGGCATTAAGGCAGTTTGAGTTATTTAACAGCTGATGAGACACAAGTGTCCAGAATCTCAGATGTGCCTGAACACTGTGAGACTCATGAATAACAGAACAGATGTGTGAATGGTCTGACCTATTCCGTTTCCTCAGGTGTTTCTCTACATGCTATCCATCCTGTCCTTGTTGTCCCACTGACACATGAATAATGAGGTGTTTATTTATATGAAGAATCTGAGACGGATCTCACGTTTTTGTTTCGGTCCTGGCTGGGCTCCGTCGCTGCCAGCTCTCCGATCAGCAGCGGCTTCAGGAACTTCTGCACAAACTTTAAGTCGGGATGAAAAGCAGTGAATGCCTCCTGGAAAACAGACATGAGAAATATTGTCAGTGACGCATTAAATTAAAAAAAAGTCATGTACATTCAGCATTGGTGGAAGAAAGATAGTAGTAGAGTACAAAGTACAAAAGTATTATCAACAAAATGTACTTAAGTATCAAAAGCACAAGTCCTGGTTCTGCAGAAATATGATATATGATTATATATGGCATGTTTAGATTGTTAATGCTGATGCATCAATGTGTAAGCAGCATTTTACTGTTGTAGCTGGTCGAGGTGGAGATAGTTTTAACTACTTTATTAACAGTGGTTCCCAACCTCGGGATCAGGCCCCCTCCAAAGGGACACATAATAAATCTTAGGGGTCGTAAGATGATTGATGGGACACTGAGAGTCGCTCAGTGGCGCATGAAGCCAAAATGGCTCCACTGTCGAGTGATAAAGTCCCCGGATCATCCGTCGATCTTACGCATCCATTGGGCCATTAGAGCAGGCGCAGTAGCGTCTCCTTTAACTCCGCCTCCCAGCCCGCGGTCCAGCCTCGGTCTGGGTCTCATTCACATGAACGGAAGAAGGGAAATAACTCTGGATTCGGCAATTAGTGCATTTTACAACTTTTAGGACCTAATGATTTTAATAAGGGCTATTCAAGTGTTCATACTGGGGAGTTGATTTAACTAAAAAAAATTATCCGCTGAGTTACAGACGTCTCTTTCCCAATGTAAGTCGATGGGAAAAAGTATTTCTGGGCCAAATGGCATCACGTGACGGACACAGAAGTTGTAGTACCGCCGTTTGGCCACTACGAAAATTTGCTTCAAAGCCTGGCGCTCTTCCAGGGGGCTTGGTTACACAGATTCGTATTTTTTTTTTCAAACATTTCTCTAACATTTTTTGTGAAGTATTAGATAATTTGACCTCTTAGGGGCTCTAACAGTTATTTCGTTGTTTTCTTTTGCTATTACTAAAACATAATTTCTGCAACTAGGGCCCTCTTTGTCCAAAATACCAAAGACATATGCACAATCTTACATCTCTTGCAAAAGCAAACACTTCAAAGCTGTATGAAATCTTCTAAAACGGTTTTGTTTTATCACCACTTTACAAACAAACACTAAATAAATGACTCTTATCTGGAGTCTTTGGCATTTTCATTTTGTAGCTGTAATTATAGACTATGAACACAAACGCAATGAGGAAACAAACACATTTGTTTCTCAATACTCTAACTCTCTCTAAAACTGGCCTCCATTGTTGTGCCCACCGAAGATCAAACCTGAATCATAATTATAGTGTTCAAACACTGATTTCTGAGTGATCTAATTGGTTGGAGGTGTTCGCACAGGTGCATTCGGGTGCAGGTGATTGATAATTGAGTGTGGAGTTTCAATGGCAACCAACCCACACACACACATGCTCTTGAACGATGTGTCTAATCATGCAAATAACCGGTACGTTTTTTGCAATCCCCAACTAAACACTGCTATTTATGATGATGAGTCACAAGCCAAACAAACTGGTTTAATGGAGTACAGTGTTTGTAAATGTACTTCCACCACTGACATAAAGAACACCACAACACTAAAAGCTCATATTCTCAGGAGCACAGTACCGTGGCGTCCTCTCCAGCATAGTGGCTGATGACCCGGATCCCTCCTGGGTGCCTCTTGGCCCACTGTGTGATGTTGTAAACCTTTCGATCGATCACCATCCACTGGTCATTCCTGTTGCAGTGGCTCTGCACCTCCTCCCAGGTGTAGACACCACCTCCACCTCCACCAGCAGCTCGCCCAACGACCTGCTCTCCTGGCTCCGTCAGCTGGCCTCCACCTCCCATCCTCCTCACCACTAGTGCTGCCTCTGGCCTGGGTCCACCTGCACACTGAAGGGCCAGTCAGCCACAAAAAACTTTGACACCTGGATGTAAAAAAAAGAAAAAGAGGTGTGTTTATAACAGTGTGTATAGAATAGAATAGAATAGAATAGAATAGAAAGCTTTATTGTCATTGTATTAAATACAACGAGATTCACAGTTGCCACTTCTGGTCAGTGCTTTAAAACAAATACTTGACAAGACTAAACGAGGCAGATAAAACATATAACAGGTAAAACACACACAGTTATAAAGCAATATAAAACAGGTAAAGTAGATGTAATAAATAAATTTAAACAGAAGTGTTAAACTAGAAGTATAAAATATAAAAATAGATGTAATGTAAACAGAGGTAATAGTCACACAGGATTGTGCAGAGAGAGAGGGAGCGGCATTGAGAGAGGAAGAAGGGTTTTAACCTGTTGCTCTCTCTTTACTTTAACCACCCGAACTGTTTGTGAAACACAAGTGAAGTCAGACAAAGAGCAGAGAGCAACATCTTCACTCATAATTCATGATGAAATCCAACAACACATGCAGGAGGCTGCTGCTGCTG